>NC_136691.1:41040499-41157236 GCF_947650265.1 Symphodus melops | reverse complement strand
GCTGAATAGAAAGCAAACGTATAGGACCTAATAGTAGCCAGAGCATTTGGGAAAAGTCAGAGAGGAAAAAAATCAGACCCCTTTTCAGACCAAACCCATACACTCTTACCTAATACATACTTCACAAATGGTGGTCCGTGACTGCAAATGCTGCTATCACATGGTAACAAACTTACAAGGTTGAAACATGGGGACACAAACCCTTACATATTGTCCTGCAGAATGCAACACAACAAGGGACGAGGAGAAACAGCCTTGACGGTCCCCTCTCAATGAAGCCCCCTCCCCCAGTCCCTGTCTCCCCATCTCCCTCTTTCTCCATCTAAGGAGGTGGTGCCTTTGTTGGGTAGGAGCACAGAGACCTCACAAAGCGAGAGAAGATGTCACAACAAACAAAAACAGGATGGTAACCCCCCGAAATCTAATCAGGAGCCATTGATTCCTGCTCTGAAAGGAGACTGAGTACCTCGAGAGTGGCTCATCCAATAAGGCCATATGAGAGCATGACAGCGGCCTTCACAATTCAGCCGTATACTTCCCCATCATTCTGTTCTCACCTTTAGACTGAACTCCATCAACTCTAAGATCATACAATTATCACTCCACTCCAACAGTTATGTTCCTTTTTATTTCACTAATTCATTTGTGTGCCTCAATCAATGATTTCTACTCCCTGATTTGCTGATTTGTATGGATTTTTTTTTGTATGGATGCAGAGATTCTTTAGTTCTTTTGATTGAGCTGATGAAGGACACTTCATTTCAGTAATTAAGCACAAAGTAAACCTTTCCTTAGCAGGCTTGCCTTTTATTTCCTATTTTTCATTCACTTTTAAAATGGTTAAAGTAAAAGACACCGTTTTGGAAATGGTATTGTGTACACAAGACAAATACTTTTCTATAAAAATGTAATTCCTTCTTTCCATTTCAACTATCAAATTAATGCCTTTTCCTTGTTTTCATCAGCACCACCTCAAAAAAACAACAACAACAATATTAAGAATGTAACTCTATTTACTCGTATGGGAATCTGTGACATTTCAAATGACATTATTTAATCTATAATATGTGCATGCCCTTCTGAGTTCTTTTTCTGTGTTAATGCTCAATAAAATGCAACAACTTTGCTCTTATTACTTGAAATAATACTTTGGCATTAGAGGGTGAAGGTATTGATTTTGGAACCCAGAGCATTTATTGTGGAGGTAAATGTTATTATTTTAATATTGGGCTCATGCTAATTTAATAGAGCGTAACATACACGTCAAGGTGTGAGCCGCAGGGGTCTCTCTTTCTTTCTCTCTCTCTCACACTCTCGCTTTCTTAGTCTATGTCACTGAGAATAGTATACAATATCCAATAATCCCAGGTAATGTCAATTACTACTCATGGTTGCTCTCAAGTTTTGGTTTTGCAGGTCCTGCTTGAATGAACAGAGATGGCTCCTTTGGGAAATAAATTGCAGACATATTTCTTTAACCTGCATAAAATGTTTGTGTGACCATTTTAAAAGAACTGCAAGTATGAAGAAAATCATAACGGAATTGGAATAAAACCTCTCCCCCACCTATCTCGTGCCTCTCAGTCACTCTCGCTGGTGGTCCTTCCCTCCACCACTCCTTTTCTTGTCTTACTTCCTTTACTCCTCCTCTTCGTCTTCTCAATTCAGCCTTTCAATATTTGATTCCCAGTTGAAATATCCAGGGTAGCACACAAGCAGTGTGGCTACCTCTGCAGTACAGGACAACTAGTGGTCAGGTTGGGCTGCAGGCTCACGGGGAGGTTAAAAAGTCCCTTCCTTTAAGTTACAGGAAAGTTTCCAAAATTTTAGACAGAGATTGCCACAGGTGTATCACCATCATAAGTTAATACTGCTAGAATACAACTTTTATGCACAAGTGAATCAAAGTACACATTTTACATTTTTTCTAAATCTTTACTTAAGCCTGGCTCACACTGTACAATTCTCGCCAATTGTATGATAGTCAAGGTGGCATGTACGAATGAATCCTTTACAAAGCACGACCAGACCTTAACATTTGTGTGCTCACTCTGTACAACTCGATTGTTGGGCACAACCTGAGAGCTCACACTGTACGAGTGAAATCAGGACAGAGTTTTGACAATTGTTAATAAAACTTCATTAGATCAGGGACGTTAAAAATGAAACTTTGTACCACTCACACTACATCGTCAGATAATCATGGCAGATAATCGGTTAGCATTCAATAGTGATGCTGCAGCTTTCAGTAGCAGGTCTTTGACGTAACATCCAATGTTTCGATGTGATTTATCTGGCTTTGAGTACTGTTAATACAAAAAACCAACATTGATATAAGATATTATAAATTATACATTAATATTTGTCGCATTTTCTCTCTTTAAGCTAAATTTATGTACTCCACATGCAACATACCTGTTAATTATAACATCTTAACTATCATGACAAGATTTTTTTTTATGCTGTTTGACTTCCTGGTCAAAGTCTGGTGCTGGTCATGTGGAGCATGTTCAGCAACAGTAAACTACCTTATCAAAGTGCTACCCCGACCTCGAGAAATCTGACATTTTTGTTGGACTAACGTGTTCAAATGTATTTAAAGGTTTTAGTGGGATTACCAAAAGTCATTTCCTATCATCACTTGAATGTACTGACTGTAAACACTGTTGATACAAGCCTTATACTTCTGCAGGTGTATCACAGTCCCACAGTAAAGATTGACTGAAGCTCACTCAAAATATAATGTAACAATAATAAATTTGTGATTTTCTCGTAACCCAACCCTACCATGGAAAAACCGTCCAGCTTTTTATGACCTTAAAATAAAAATTAAGCTCCTGTGAAGAATTTTTAGATAATTATAGCTCTGCAAAAGTGAACCAGACCATTGGCCACACGATTGATTATTTATATATCATTTTTCAACACTTGTTACCACTGCCTCCTGCTGAAGAAAAATGCTCTGTTAATATCAGAGCGAAAATCTCATTTGACTATGAAAAGAAAACATGATATGTTTTTTCACCAGAAAACACTGTTCTTTATCTGCGTGAGAAGACCAAAGAGATTAGAGATACTGCTTTGTCCACAGGGGGAGCCAAAAACAGCAAAAAACGAAAATTCCTCTCAGGAGCTTTAAATTAGTTTCGATGTGGGGTTGGTGAAGGATGAGGATCCCCCACTTTTCTTAATAGACTAGAAGATCCCTGGCCTCTCAGTTGTTACCATGGCAACTGACCCATTTGCCTGCTGCATATGAAAGTGAGGGCGAAGGAGCTCAGGAGGAAGCGTGAGACAGGGTCGGCAGGATTGGCAGAGAGACAGGTGTAGTTGTAAAGGTATAAGAGGAGAGTCCTCACTCTGCTCTCAACTCCTCAGCAGCATCTCTGTCCCTCTTTCATGGCTTTGATTAGCTGTTTTAACACAGGGACACTAGCTGATCAGGGTTAAAAGGGGCACCCATTCACTCAGCACAGACACCCATCACATGCGTGTGCATGTCTTAGTGCACATTGTTGAGTGGGTGTGTAAAAACTTATTAGAGTGGGACGTTGTAGGTGTGTGTGCTCACCCATGCTGGGCAAAGAGGTTGGGCCTTTATTTTTAACACCCTGTCAAAGGTGTTGCCAGTAGAAAGGAGGATTTTTGGGGTTTCCTCTCCCCAACTCACAGATATGAAGCTGTCATGGGAAGAATAGCTGCATTCACTGAATGACACTTTTTTTCTCCCACTTTACACAAGTGCAGCAAACAAAACAGGCAGGGGAGCAGCTTAGGAAGACATTTTCCTCGCCTTCGTCGGCAATGACAGACATGCAGCAATTACTCTAAGCCTAAGCAGACACCAAGAAAACTGCCACTCCTGCTTAGCTTTGTTACTTCATTCTTGTAGACTGCCTCAGGCTTTTTCATGTTTGCTGGATGCGTTTGTAAACGTGTGTGTGTGTGTGTGTGTGTGTGTGTGAGACGTGTGTGTATGAGTGCATCTATCCTATACTCATTCACTCCACTCTGTGTTTGTGCCCTGATCTGATCTCTGCTTAGCATTAGTCAACGTTGTTTTCAAGGCCTTAGGTTGGTTACTTCAAATTAATTTTAATGCAAAGTATTAAAGGAACACTTCAGCAGCTGTTGCAGATTCCCCCAAAAGTACCCAGGTAGAGGAGACTCACCTCTGTCAATGAAAATATAATTTATTCTCTTGTCTTGTTGCTCCATTTCTTGTCTCTTCATAATTGATAGGGTTTTTTTGAGTTTGTGATTCATTGTATGAATAAGTTGATATTATCACACATTTGTTGTCCCGGCATTTTCAGTTCATATCTGGGGTAATGTTTTAATGAATTGCATCTCAAAGCAGTAATGGGAAATATTTTTATTGTCACTTTTACTCAGTGTACGTTTTATCAGCTTTGATTAGATTCCAAAGGTCAGAGCTTAAGTTCTGAATACATACATGGATTGTTTTGTAGCCCTTTTTCCGTGCAAGTCCCTGTGTTTAAACGTGTTTCCATACACTATTTCTATTTTTGTGTTGTCACTCTGCCCGAAAGAAGTTACCTAATAGCTTGGCAGAACTGAGTCCCTCCACCTTCTCCATGTGTTTTGGTCAAATCTAAATTAAAATTCCTTTTGTTGCGGAAGTGGATAACAGTGTTTCCCTGTAGCTCATCTCACCTCCCTTCTGCCTCTACCTGACACTCTCTCTTCCTCCCCCCTTGCACTGGTGGCCCATAGCCCATTTTCCCACCAAGACCAGGTGTCCCCCCCCACTGAAGAAGAGTATCTTAATCAGTCCCTCAGACGTGCAAGCACACTATGCAGGGCCCATACACCCACGTGCACATTAACATTCACTCAACAGAAATTCACAACCATGCAGTTGGTTATGCAAGATGAAATTAAGGACACACACACACACTTTCTGTAAGAAGCACCCCACTGCTTCCCTGCCTTATGTCGAGGAGTGACACTTGGATGACACCAGCAGCAGGATTATAAGGGCATATTTATTAGCCTGAGCACTGGCCGTGTGCAGGGCAGGGGCAGGAATGCACATATAGATACAAAATTACACTGAGTGAGGAAGCCAGCAACAGAAACTAAATTATTATGTACCCCATTAATTATGCAAAGGCTCAATAGAATTTGTGGCGAAATTCCAGATCCAATACTCCACATCTACCTGTTACATTTTAAATTAAAATTGCTAAATGTTCTTAAACCTCATTATAATGTCTCAATCAATACTTGTTAAACTGTTAAATGTGTAAAACATTTTTATTTGGGTTTAACATTTTTGGGACATTTGGGACATTTAGCTCAGAAAAAGCATCGATTATGTTCAAGTTGAGTGTCTCACAAAGCATCCACAGTGGAAATAGATCTCATTTCCTGTGATTGACAGTTGTATGACTCTACAAAGCAATGGTATATGAAACAGACATATACAGAAGTAATTCCCTAAGCTGTATGCCTGTATACGCTATTAATACTAGACCCCAGGATGGTGTTAACACTACCTGCGAACTACAAGATAGTAGTATTACTCCACGATTATTTGGTTGGAAAATGTAATAAACGTGTAATTATAGCCACGCCAAATGCAAACCAGTGTATGTTGAAATTAAAGCATGTTCTAAAACAGTTTAGGTTGCAACTAGCCTGTTCACTATGGATAAAGGCTATTGAGGATTTAGGTTTCTAGAGCTATGAAGACACAATTTAGACAAAGTGACAACCTAATAGAAAATACATTTGCTGATGAATTAAAATCTACATTTCATGAGAGCACTATTGAATGTAATTTCTTGAATCGGAAGAACAAATGACCTGAGAATTGATTAAAAAAGAAAAAAACGGTACTGTATTGTACTAAGAAACAGGTTTGTCCTCCATCAACCTTGACATTGGAATGCATTAAGAGATTTTCTATATTGAATGTTAGAGATAAGTTAAAGGTATGAATGAAAGGGCTTTGGTATTTTAAAGAGAAAATTGTTAGCGAGGGTAAAAAAAAAAAAGACAACTCGCTCTTAACATTTCCCCCTCCTCTGTCCTTATTATCCTGTTTTGATGCTTTAGGGAGACAAATGAACTTCAGGTGCCTTGAAATCTCTTAATGAACTCTCTCTTACCCCTCAGCCCATCCTGCATACACTAAGCTGGCACAACAGCAGTGTCTTTATCTTTCCAGCCAGACTCATACACTTATATGGAGGCCACCTGCCTTACCTATTGAGGGTTCATTTATACAGGTACAAACATACATGAAACTCAATGTTTTTCAAGCTCACACACATCCCACCAACAACACTGTCAGCCCCAATATTCTACAACCCCACAAAACAGCATGTGTCAACAAATGGTTGATATGGTGTTGCCTTCTACTGTATCTTTACAAATATTAACAAGCAGTCACTGTGAGAGCTATCGTGTTTCCTATATTACTAAAAGATCACATGTGATCCAAAATACACTTTACTGTGTTTTTAGAACACTAATGTGTCCCTTACTGATCTAAAAACACCCTGATTATGAGAAAAAGTCCATCCTCTCCATCATTTACCTGATTAGAAAATATGAGCTCAAACTGAGTGTTTGGAGATTTTACCTTAGTGACATCACAAAGGGAGGTAACCCCTCCCCCAGGTGGGTGACACTCCCGCAGCTAGGTGTTTGTTCTGCCCTCTGAGTCTGCCTTCTTACCGTAAACAATCAGACATGTTGCGAGATGAAATGTTGACCTTTAATCTCTCTCTGTGATTATCTGACCCAGTAAAGCGACAAGAGACAAACCAATAGTATGGGCCATCTCCTCAATAAAAAAAGGCAGATGTTCTGTTGAGCCCAATCCTGCGGGCGACTAAGTGTCAGTTTATATGCCTCTCTGCCTATCTGGGGGCCTGTATTATTTATATACAGTATATTCTATTTTACTATGCCAAATAAATGCAGTATAAATTGACAAAGCAACTAGAGGCTTAAAATATACCAATTTCTTTTCAATTTTCTGTTATATCTTTCATCACTATAAGTACACTGATTTGCGAAAGTAGTGATGATGCTCTCTCTTAAACTTCTTTCTGTGTTTTGCCATTTATTTGGCTTTACCTGGCTTGCCCCCAGCTTTGAGGTCGAGCAGAGAAATGCAGTCATACACCTGTAGCTGTTTCAAACATCCAATTCTAATGCAGCATAAGAGCCGCTTAGTGTGAACTTTTCCATATCACACAGAGGAAATGATGTGGAGAAAAGAGAGCAGGAGAAGCCATATCATTAGGAGACAAGAAGAAAAGAATGAGAGAGCTGCATAGACCAGGGGAGACGATCAGGCAAATGAAGAGTGACACAGATTGGAATAGAACATATGTTAGGCTCCGGCAGAATGGCTAGTGTCGTTGCTTCCTTGAGCTCTTTTCTCAGCCATGGATGTATACAGAGTTGGCCGCCTGGCTAGCTGGCTGTCTGGCTGGCACTGTTGGCTGCTCAGTGGTCCTGAACCAGCCTATTTGAAAAGCCTGATGTGTTTTATTGGGGCTTGCCTCGCACAGTCATCTGCACTCGGAGATGGACTGTAATTGAGAGTCAGCTCTGATCTGCATGGAGAAGGCTTCGGGGGGTGAGGAGGACAGAGATCCTTAATTTAAACTGTGTGCAGTGGTGATTTAACAAGAATTTTTAGTACAGTAAAAACAGCTTTATGTATTTGTGTATTAAGCTGGGTCAATAATGCTGTTTCTGCATCACATTCAATAACAACTGTCTTTGTTGGGTTAAAAATTAGTACATGTAAAAAGTTATAAATGTAAAAATGAAAAATGTTAAAACACACATGTGGAAACTAACTACAACTCCGTAGGACAGACTATTAGGAAGTCTGTCTTGCCTGCCAGGTGGGCGGTTTCAGAAGAGTATGACATCACATGACAACTATGAATGTTTGTGAAGTTTTGTGTGTTTTTTTCAGCAAAATAGCCTCTGCACGGTTCACCTTTGGTTGTGGTTACAGCTTGGAGAAACACTGTGGTAGGAAAGGTCAGACCCAGCCTCTTTTGGATAGATATGTTAGAGACAGTGTAAAGTTCACAGTGAATCTTTTTGTGAATTTATCGTTGCTTTGAGTATCTTTTGTTAGAAGTGTTGTGGAGGGGATAAAAGTTATTTTCAGCTGCATCAATTGATAAATCATGATCATTTATTTTAAGGAATGGTACAGGGGGATGCATGTCTTTGCTAGAGCCTACTGCTATACCTTAACACTAACTATTGTGTAGTGTAGACCACTCCAGAGGACAGCCAGTGAGGGCATGGAGCTACAGTATGGCTGTGCAGTGATGTGGGGAACTGTACAGGATGTGCTGGGGGCAGGGAGCGACTCAGCAAGGCAAGGCCCTTCTGTCTCCCTGTCATCGCTTAGTGCCATTGGGGGTTGAAACTGCCAGTGTATGTGTGTGTGTTTGTGCATGTGTATGCGTGTGAGCGTCGCAGTGATGCGGGTGGGCGCACAGCCGAACGGGCACTTGACTGGCGCTGTGGCACTTAGCTAGCACGTAGCTGCTGGCTTGGCGATGCTCCAGGTTAACTCTCCGTGCTGTGAGGTTTTTTGTATCCATGTGCGTCGGGTGATGTGGCACCAGATGCCACTCCATGTGCCCAAATCCTGTTGACATTTGGAGCGTGGGCAAGCAAGCACACAGGAAGGAAGCAGCAAAAGAGGAGGGAAATTTAATTAAGATGAAACAGCAGTCTTAGACATGGATACAGCATGTTGTGTTGTATTCTTTTGACATGCTCAAGTTCACCTAGAAACAAAACAGTCATTCAACAAATCATTGTTTACAGTCTTTGGAAAGATTGCAGATAAAGAGACTAAAGTGTTTAAGGTTTGGGAAAGTAGAGGAAGAAGGTGCAAGGCAGGAAAGAGGGGCATTAAAGGAAAATGATTGAGAAATCTGTGTGCATGGATAAGGGGGATAATTCGATTAAGCAGGCTGACAGAAGGAGGAAGCAGTAATGCTGGGGTGACAGGTTGATGCCAACTCCTCCTGGCATGGCCTCACCCTTCTATCTGACTGAGAAAAGAAGGAGGAGGGGGGGTTTCACATTTTGGTCTAAGAGTGTGGTAAAGGAGAATGAGTTATAGTTACATGGAGACAAGGTGACAAGGCACCATCGAGTAGAAGTTGTAAGAGTTAACATGGAAATGACACAGTGAGCTAAAGGAACAGAGGTGAAATGAAAGGTGGTGAGTGGGTGGTGATACAAAAAAATGGCAGGAGGTGAAGTAGTAGGCGGTGTTAGGGGCAAACTGATGGCAACATGTTAGAAAACCCCATCACAGTTTTTTTTTGTTTTTTTTTGTTTTTTTCAACTTTCCCACAGTCAACTTACAAAATCTGTTTTTCTATTGATAAAAATAACTTAACTTAATTCACAATGTTTCAGTTACAATATTCTGGAAGTATATTTTCAATCAGGATGGTCAGCATAGTGGGTTAATATTCTTGAGAAAACAATCTATTTAAATTCTTAGTATTTTTCTTTAATTTTTTTCCTGTCATAGATTCCATCTTTCAACAACTCCAAATGGTAAGAGTTTATGAAACATGGAGTCAAAGTTCGGGAATTTTGGTTGAACGTCCGCTGATAAACTGAATTACTTTCATTATCAAGATGACCCCTTTGCATATCAAACATTCAGACCATGATACAGTTAAATTCTATTTGTTTTTATTTCCCACTTTTATTTTCTCAATTAATATCCCAAAAGTTTTGGTCATCACGATGATTTAATCGATTCTGCTCTTCTTTTTTTCAAAATGTATCAGTAAAAATACAACACTCATTTTTTAACAGCATAGAATATGATCACGGCAGAGGTTCAGCAAGCATTATGGGCCAGTTTTGGCAGTCAACAACATGATATCCAGCAGCCAACACTGAAATATAGACAACACACACACACACACACACACACACACACACACACACACACACACACACACACACACACACACACACAGAGCCTCATTCACATGCAGAGGGCTGGGGTTGACGTCTAGCATCAGGTCTCACAATAATTATTTTAAATTGCTACGAGGAACACAGGTCCTGGTGGGATATATTACCTCTACTCTAACCAGAGATGAATTTCAGCCTGCACATACATACACTACAGCACAGCCGTATGGGTTTATGTTTATATTTATATAGATATAAATGTGTGTGCATGTGTGTTTGTTCATAGGTCACGGATACACACGCATACATTCCTGAATGTGTACCTGCATGTGTGCGTTAACCAACACGAGAGTGGGTGTTCTTTTTCCCTGTCAGTCTAATGTATATATTTCAGGAGGGTCTAGCATTCATTTTTTACATGTTGAGACAAGGTCATATTTGCATCTGGATGCTTGTGTGTATATTTGTGTGTGCAGCTGCTGTACATATACTGTTCATTCATTTAAGTGGTTATTTTGATCAGGTATCCTCAGTAAAGATCACACTTACTCCTTGCACACACAGCCTCTTGATCAGTTGGTGCATTACGTGCATGCATGTAGTTCCTATTTCCTGTGGGCCATGCTCTTTGAAAACATTTTTGACTCCCTAAAAAGCAGAAGATTTGAGATATGTATATCAAAGTCACAAATGAACTGTCAGGGGTCATGGTCAATGAAAAACTTTCATTGGAAATTTTAAGTGCAATTTTTTTTGATTTATGAGGAACACAGTAAAACCAGCCCTTTCCTGACCACCTCTCTGGCTGTTTAAAAAAATCTGTGTTTGTTAGTATTTGTTAGTTGTTTTATTCACCCGCAACTGGACAGGCAAGAGAATGCCTTGTCTCTTATGTGTAACTACAATTGAGGCTTCACATTGAGTATGCAAGTAACAGCAGCACTCATAATAAAGGTGGCATACTGTCATTGTGTGACTCTGCTGGGCGGAGGAGGTAATGATGTGAGGTATATACGGATTTAACAGTCATAGTCCATGTGAGCCGGGATGTACAGCTTCATAAACTCTACAGAAAAAAAGAGAGAGGGGGAGAGAATTACTGAGTCAGAGAGGGAGATTCGTCCCTTTCCAATACATGCATTTTCTCTCATCTTTCCTCCCCGCCATCCCTCTCTTTTTCTTTCCCTTCTTTAACCCACACCTGAACCTGTCAGCCCTGGATTGCAGAGAATTTTCCAGCAGCCTTTCGACATCTCACTCTTGCCCTGCCTGTCAAAGACCGCTGAGGGCAAAGAGAGAGAGAGAGACAGAGAGAAAGAGAGAGAGAGAGAGGATGTACTGATGAATCCTCTCACAGAGCAGAGAGTTCACCTCTCAGGTAATCCTATAAAAAGCCAAGGTGAGATGCTCCTCTGCCTCCTGCTCATTATAGCATCTTTACCCTGCACTACAGCCACTGCTCTCTTCCTAGAGGTATATTGGGATAGTGGTGCAGGTGGGGTGGGGTGGAGGGGACGTGGGGGGGAGGCTGGGCAAGCGGGGGCAAAGGGAAGGGGAGAGAGAGACCTTCTCACTATGCACACAGTGGTCGCACGTTGCACGGCATGCACCACATCTGTTAGGTTTTTTTGTACCTCTCCTTCTTCTTCTTCTCCTCCTCTCCTTCTCTCTCCTTCTCTTTCTCTCTCGATGTCCCTCCCTCCCCTCCACTCCCCTCTCAGTTCCTTTTTTAATCTTTTATTCATAGCTTAGCAGGTGATGAAAAATTTATGCCCTGAGTCTGGCATTGAAATAAATGCAAAACGAAAACAGAAGCAGTTTATACTGACAGTCTGAATATCTCTATCTAGAACAAGGCTGCTTGCTGCAAATCAGAAAGCCTGGTGCTCTCCTGTTAGCTCCGCTGTGTAAATGATGCTTTGTGGCTTCCTGCGAAGCCAGAAGATTAGTGTGTTTTGTTTTTCCCATCCACTCTCCTCCTGTCATCTTGCCAGAGGGGAGGGAAGTGGGCACTTTTTTTTTTTCAGGCAACATATCCCAAATCTTTGCGGAAAGTCTCCTCCCATATCTGCTCACTCACCAAACCCCACAATCCCCCTGCCCAACCCTCCAACCCCCCCCCCAACACCCCCAGCGTCTTTTTTTTTTTTTTTCAGGTAGCCGATCAAAGTGGGCAAAGTTTTATGTTTGTTGTTCTACATGGTGATCGTGTGTATTCTCAGGTGTATTCTCAAGTGTGCGTGTATGTGTGAAAACCTCAATTCAGCAGGAGCTCTGAAGTCCCCAGCTTGGCTTTAAAAAAATATGCACCCTCCCACGCATGCATGCATACACACACACACACACACACACACACACACACACACACACACACACACACACACACACACACACAAACCAGCCGGCCCTTACGGCTTTAAGAGGGACTATCCCTCTCTTTGGAAGTGTTATACAGAGGCTAACTCTTCCCGCCAGCACTGGCATATTGCTGCTGTTGGTTTTGAAAGTGGTATCCCCCACCTCCTCTTACTTGCATTTCTCCTTTCTTCATTTTGGTGTTCTGTAAAACCTGACCACGCAATCTCTGCAAAACTACTTGAGCAATAGAAAAATGGCTGTGTTGGAGATATGCATCATTGAAAAAAGTTGGACATCTCTGCAGCAGGATTGTCATTAAATGTGTAGGGATCTCAAGCTTTGTAACAGAAGAATATGTTTGCGAGAGATAAGTGCATGCAGATAAACATGCTGTATGTGTGTGCACACTCGCATGTGTATGTGTATGCGCTTATGCTGCATGGTGAAGTCCTGCTGTCAGCTGTAATGATGTGTTGTGGTAGAGTGCTGAGAGCGGAGAGGCCGGCTTGGCCTTGGCCATGGATCTAACTACTGATCTGATACTCTCTGACAGCCTGGAAGAGGGAGAAAGAGAGAGAGATAGATAGACATAGAGAGAGAGAGATGGAGAAGGGAGGGGGAGAGATAGGCTATTTAGGGCAGAGAGGATGGACGGATGGACGGATGGATGGATGGATTGAAGTTAGGGGCCTGGAGAGAGAGGTGAAGGGCAAGCCAGGGCTAAAAGAAAAAAAAAAAGAAACTGGCATTTTGTGGATTTATCACACAATTTGAGGATTAAAATATGTTTTTGTGAGCACATTTTGTATTTTTGTGTTGTTACAGTTGTCAGAGCAAAACACTATTATTTCCTGCTGTGAACTAGTCCAGCTCCAGCAATGCATTTTCCACTGGGAATTATCATTAGGAAGCACTTGAATTTGTGTGCGTTTGTGTGCATGTGCATACGGTATGCATATGTGTGATTGTTTGTGTGTGTGTGTGTGTGTGTGTGTGCGCGCACACGCATTAGCCTTTGAGTGTGCATCCCTGGCCTTGCCCCAGTGCCACAGTGCCAGTTGCTGGCAGAGCGTGGCGGTGTGCAGTGAGGACGAGTCGCCCAGCAATTAAATAAAGATCTCTAATTGGCTGCTTCATATTAGGGTCAGCAGCTGGAAAGGAAAAGAGAGGTTTGTCACATGCACTCTCACACGCTCGTAATATGCACGTGTGTACACACGCCACGTGCACAATCATATTCTCACATACGCAAACACGCACGGCTCCCGAACAAAATTCAATTATTAATGGACTGATTGCTCAAGTGGAGCTTCTCTGGGAATCTGAACCTGCCACACTGAATAAAATAAAACCACTGCTTTACATTTTCATTATACCAAACCGTGTTTTAAATTGCAAATGCGTCTCAGAAACCCAGTGTTGCCCCTCCCTCGTGCCCTCCCTCTCCTTCCCCCGATTTCCTTGCTGTCTCACTACAGCAACCCTCTCCTCCTCCTTGTCCCCTTCCTCACCAGTCACATGTTTCTATACACACACACATATGCAAGTTTTACTGCTTTGGCGTATGTGTACAGTCGACATTAAGCGGTCTTATTAAAAGGGTAGGCTATGTGTGTTTGTGAGAGAGGAGTTGTGTGCATGTGGAAGTGCTTCTGGGCCGCGGCAGTGCTCCTTTGCTTATTTGCAATCAGGTCAGAGAGACAGCACAGCCACATACACCACTGTCACCTCCCTCTAGACTTCTCTCTCTCTCTCTCTCTCTCTCTCTCTCTCCTTTTCTCTTCTATCTCTGCTCCTCCACCCCCCGCTTCTCTCTTTTTTCCTCTTGCTCCAGTGAAATAGCACATTTTGTCAGGAGTTGGATATCTCAATTATCTCCCTGGTAATACTGAGGACATTCCTCTTTGTTTCGCTAACTCACTCTCTCTCTCTCTCTCTCTCTCTCTCTCTCTCTCTTTCTCTGTGTGTCCCTGCCTCTCTACCATGCTCCCTTCTCTCTTTTCTTCCCTTGTCCCCCCCCTTTCTTTCAAATTTCCATTTCTAATTTACCTCTGCTTATTTCATCCTCACCTTGGTCGCCCTCCTTCTGTTGTAGGTTAACTTGAAGGCAAAACATTGATTTCACAGAGCCCACTTGTGTCATCATGCTGCAGGGTTTTGTTGTTTTCAGGTCGGTTGTTTTTTTGTTTTTTTTTGAATGTCTGATTAATTTTTGTGCTCTTGCCCATAAAGCTGTATTTTTATAATTTTCTCGAAAACTTTGTTCATATGTTGCCCTTGCTGCAGTGCTTTTGTTCGTAACTTTTCAGTGGACGCTTGCCTGTAAAGTGAATTCATCTTCCTGTTTGTTTTGCATTTCTTTTGCAGCCAGACTGCAAGGCGCTCATTTTCTATTAGGTTAACTTCAATATAACCTCCGCTACTGCTGGACATGTAAAATGCATGTCCACCTGTGCACCATTTTTTTTTGTTGCATGAATGATGAACCTGACACCAGATGTTGAAAACAGCAACAGTAATATGTAACTATGGCATTAAGTCTAGGTCATTCAGACGAGCAAGATAGAACTCAAATTTGCTGGAGAGCATAAAAAACAAGCCAAGTTAAAGTACTCTTTTCATGGCATGTTGACCTTAAAGTAGACTTCTATGCATTCTGGCATTAAGTTGTCATCAAGAGATTTTAAGGTACTTTTAAAATTTTACTTAAAAAATAGTTTTTTTTCCACTTGAACATGTAGCATGGCTTTAAAAAAAGAGGCTGCTTTGGAGTTTTTCTGGTTTTCTTTGATCAAGTCAAAAGACCAACATGTACTACAGTTTGTCTCAAAATTTGTAAAATGCACAGCAGATACTCGTACAGGTCATCCCGAAACTGAAGCTAACTAAACTGCTCTTCTTTTGTTTCTAGTACTTGTTTTTAGCCTGTGTGTGTGCATATATATGCCTGCCTCACTTTACGTGCATACACTGAGCACCTACACATCTCACAGTGTGCTAGTCTATAAATGTGTGTACGTGTGGGGGGTTTTATGTGTGTATCTGTGTGCCTGCTACATTTTCATGCACACCTCCCTCTCCCTCTCTCTTTCTCTATGCTTCTGTTTCTTTGTGCTGTTCCTTTTTTCATTTGTGTATATTCTTGCTGTTCATTTTCCACTGTATGTGTATGGGAGACAGACAGAGAGAGAGAGAAAAAGAGAGAGAGACTGATAATGGTTGTGGAGGGGACAGAGAGGCTCATGGGAGTTGTGCTAAGGGCCATAGTATCACTCCACTGTCTCTCAGGGCACATTGTTTATGCATGGGGCCACATATGCAGCAGGCACAGACACTCACTGCATACTCCCAGAGAATACTGGTAGGCTGTTTGTGTGTGTGTGAGTGTGTATTGCTGTGTGCATATAAAAGTGCATCCAGTTCGTGTGTATGCAGTAATACATACTTTCTTTTGTTTTCAAGAGTGTACACATGTTGGTCTGTATTTGCGTGCGTGTGTGTGTGTGTGTGTGTGTGTGTGTGTGTGTGTGTGTGTGTGTGTGTGTGTGTGTGTGTGTGTGTGTGTGTGTGTGTGTGTGTGTGTGTGTGCGTGCACACAAAAAAGGCTCTTGTCGCCGTTACAGCCCACAGGCGGGACAGTGATCTCTCTTCCGCTTCTTTACACGTGTGACATGTCTGCAACCCAAGCGGCCATGTTGCTCACCTTCATACTGTTTCTCTCTACTCTCTTGGTATCTGTTCAAACACATAACTATTGCACACTTTTGCATATGTTTTTTGTGTGTGAGTTTACTGGAGTTTGATTTTGTGTGTCTGAGTTTACTAGTCAGACAAGTGGAAGGTCAAGTTCTTATGGCTGCTATATCCTCCTCCCTCCCTCCCTCCTGTGTCATCCTAGTGAGAAACAAATTTGTGCCAGATGTCCTGTTTACAACCTTGTTACCCTTTCCTCTCTGCAATGGGATGACAAGATGGTCAACACCGTCCATTAACTGTGCACTTACATCGATAGACATATGCTCTTATTCTCCCGTTTGTTTCTGACATCTGAGAATCAGAGATATTTTAGGCTTATATCATACTGCTGTCTGCATACTGT
Organism: Symphodus melops; assembly: GCF_947650265.1. Lineage (NCBI taxonomy): Eukaryota > Metazoa > Chordata > Actinopteri > Labriformes > Labridae > Symphodus > Symphodus melops. Next base: position 41,140,816 of record NC_136691.1, on the reverse strand, counting down.
GTAGTTTTAACTATAGTGTTTTTTCAAATGAATTGCACTAAAAAAATACCTGTGATTATGATTATTATTATTTTTTATCTTGATTTATATTGATTGAGGCCCTCCAAAATTGAAATTAACTTAAGGTAACAATACTGTTTTTACTAGTACTAATACTAGTTTTTTCAAACTTTGAGTTGAGTTAAAAGTTATCATGTTTGTCCTTATAGCTCTCTACACCTCTGTTACCTAACAAGTCTGCAAAGTTAGCAGTCCTTAATTTACATACTAAATTATGCAAACATAACATATGAAACATGAAAAGGTTAAGGGTTCGTAAAGTACAACATTTATATATCCGAATATGAGAACACTTTACCCTCATACTGTATATACAGCTCAGGAAAAGGTAAAAAGAAATGCACTAATAATCCTATAAACCAAAATCTGAACGTGTTGTCCTTAATAAACATTTTGTCTTTGAAAATTGTAAAAAGAACACAAAACAACAACAACGTCTAAAAGGTAGAAATAAATGCAGCATATGTTACGTGTGTGCTCTAAGGACAATAACAGATTGTTTACTCCTCTTATTACAGGCGAATCTAAAGTGAAAAAACAGTTAATGTAGGAAAGGAAAGCCATTGATGTCACAGCTGTCAGAGAGATGCAGCCACTGGCACAAGATGCCATGAGGTAATAGAGGTCATATCTGAGTTTCTACAATGACATAATCTGCTTGGCCCCTGGCCAATCCTCCTCTTGCCTTTAATCTTGATAGATATATATCGTAGAAACTAGCTATGTGTGCACTGCATTGATGTTGCGATGCATTATGAAATGACATTTCTCTTCTCTTGGCGTCTGCCAGGAGTGGCTTTAAAAGAAATGTGTCATTGCAGCCTTGACAACAAGGTGGCACTCTGCACTAAGACAAATCCCCTGAGGCCTTTCTGTTTCCCAGAGGAAACCTTTATCCAGTGAGCAATAGAGAGAGAGAATAAGTGAGAGAGTAACAGAAAGAGAGAGAGAGCGAGGTAAAGAAAGAGACCTGTGCTCTTGTTTGTTTCTATGAGAATTTAAGGCTACCAGAGGTTCACTTTCCAAACACTCAGCTGGTGATTTGACTAACTGACCTTTAGGAGTCTTCTTTAAACTCTGTATATTCTATTATTTATGTGCATGCATGTTTAAAGACAGAGTTTAACAAAACGTAGAGCTAAATTCAAAAAGATTATCAAATGCTCAGGAAACATTGTATCGCTGGGCTCAGCTATCAAACACAAACCAATTGAGAATATACTTTTTTCTCACTCAGACGTTTAATGATTGAGCCTCACTTCTTTTTGATTGTCTGAAATCTAATCATGTGAAGTAGAAAAAGTACAGCAGCTGAGGGTTTCTTGGTAGAAACCACACACAGAAAGCGTGTAGTACTGAAAGGGACTTGCAACACAGATTTTTTTTTTTTTTAGTTCAGACCTTTTTCTTAGAAAAAATAAATACATCGAGGACAAAAATTCTGAATTTTGAGATTAAAAAACTGAACTAAAAAATGTTTGGCTTGTAACCCTAATCCCTTTTTGGTAGAGTGGAAACCTTCTAATGAGAATTTTTTTGTGGGGGCTGAATATTTTTCTAGCCTAATTTTCAAACTTTCAAAAAATGCTTGTTAGAGTTTTAAATGGTAAAAAGCAGAAAGGTGAACTTGAGTGCGATGTGTTTTATGCATGTGAGTGTCCCTGATGGTGGTCTGTGTGTAGGTCTGTGTGGACTGTATGTGTGCAGCATGTTGCTTCATGTCCTCTAAAGAGAGAGTCCAGGTAGCAGTGTGTGTGTGTGTGTGTGTGTGTGTGTGTGTGTGTGTGTGTGTGTGTGTGTGTGTGTGTGTGTGTGTGTGTGTGTGTGTGTGTGTGTGTGTGTGTGTGTGTGTGTGTGTGTGTGTGTGTGTGTGTGTGTGTGTGTGTGTGTGTGTGTGTGTGTGTGTGTGTGTTTGATGGTGCTGTTGTCACTGGAAAGAGATCACTGGTAAGTACGCCCCAGAGCCATCTGCACCAGACCTCAGTCGCAACATCTGTGATACACACACACGCACACACATACACACTGCATCCCATGAGGAGAATACACTTGTGCCACACTGCTGTGATGTAGCTGTCATACACTGAGCATATGGTAATAACCCCCACCCGTCCCCCCAAAAAAAACCTGAAGGTCCGACGTCAGATGTGACAAGCCACGTAGAATTAGTCTCAATTCTTCTTCTTAATAAAGGCTAGTTATTCACATTACACTGAGGTCATTCTCATAACAACTGTCAAATTAGGCACATTTTGATTTGATTGCATAAGTACGTGCAGGGAGAGGCAATGATGAGGGATTCTCAGCCTGGGGTTCAATAAAGGCTGATTTGTAATGGTTACATTTAGTTTAGTTGATGTTTGAGGTCATTGGAAACTTGTCAGAGCATGTATGCAGTCATTCCTATCTTGTTTAGAGCGAGCCAGTGACTGATATGTCTATCTCTAAATACACCGACAGTATGTGGGCTGATTGTGTAGGTGCCTGATGTGAGATGTGAAAGAAATAATGTGTAATTTCCCACATTATTTACATTTTGAATTCTCCTTTTATTGCAGTGTTTATTTCATGTGTGTTTCATTTTACCAATAGAATATGTATAATCGTATTCTGGGTATGGTGAAATATTTCTGAGCTAACAAGTCATGACAGAGCCAAAAAAATACACAAAGAAAGTTTGACAGCCAACATATATCAAGTTTTCAACTTTAGTCTGACAATGTACATTTCCCCAAACATATACATATCAGAGTTATGTATTGAGATCTATTTCCTTTGTTTATTTGTTCTTGACTTCAGCCAACTGCATCCACTGTCTGTAAATACTGTGTATATTTGACTTGACTGTACGTGTATTCTTGTTCGTGTGTTAAGGTCCAGATTACACTGTAAATTCATGGAAGATTCTTCCGCTAGTTTCTTTGTTTGGATTGATTTGACTTTTTCAAAGATCGATTGTTAGACTTTTCCACGTTTTAGCTGTGATCACGGGTATTTGGACATCAGCTGGTAATGAATAAGGAGGATTTAATTGTTTTGATTCCAATATGACTTCAACTGTCACAGCTAGAGAAAGTACTGTATCTTTCTTCATGCCTACTTTAAAAGTAATAGTTTAATTGTACGACTACTGCACTTTACCTTTTTGCTTTCAAGATTGTAGGATTTTTTAAGTAATTGTTAAACTTTAACACCTGCTACAAAGGATTTTTAATTTTCAGATTTTGCCATAGATCTATGCAATTATTAAATATCAATTATCTGCCCAAAAGTATCTGATATTTGTGTACAGCCTCAGCTTTCATAAACATAAGAACTTAAGACTAACATAAATATTAGCCAACCCAGTTTAGATGTAACACGTTTGACAGTCTGCATCAAACTCTTTAATGGCTGCTTTTTGTGGGTCATATCTCAAAGTAGGGATGTAAAAAAAATACATAACAATACATTTCCAATCAATACATATGGACAACTTTAATTGATGAAACATTTTTTGTGATGCTACTTCTAACTAGCTGTGGGTTCTTTCTGCTTTGGGTTTGTCTTGTTGATTGGCAGTAGCTGAAGAAGAGAGCCACAGACATGACGAAAGTGATTGAAGATTTTCCAATTGCGAAAGGACCGTGTTGTTTTAAAGCGGAGTGGTAGTAGCGAGGTACTCACTTAATGGACAAGACCAAAACATTGTGGCAATATTACAAGAGACTAATGAACACAAATAGCAATGACAACATGATGCAGCATAAAATTTGAGACACCGAAAACATGTTAACAAGATATGCATATGTCGACTTAGTTATATCTGAACCAGTTCACTTGTCCACTTCCATTGCTGCAACATATGTTGGTTTGCTGTTTGCCTGGCAAACTGAGGGGCGTCCAAAATTGCAATGTGGGAGTGTCTTAAAAACATCTATCGTCTGTGGTCAAAACAAATACAGACAGTTCTGGACCTGAATTAAATCTTCAACATAGCATGTCAACATGTCATGTCAACATGTTTCTGTAACATTTGAACATATAGGACATTTTACGATTTATTTCAGTAGATATCTTCTTACATCTTCGCACATTTAAACTCTTCAAGTCACTAATTAATAAATGAAGATGTTTGCTAACTAGCACCAAAATGTTGCATTGACATTACATGACCTGATTGACAGGTAGGGACAATGTAACAGTTTGTCAAGACGCTTTAAACCCGCTGAAACTCCAACTTTCCGTTTGCCTTTATGTTAACTGGAAGTTGAGGAGAGACAGCATTTCCAACATGACAACCGCCATCAGTAGAACTTCATAGCCCCCTCCAGTAACAGATTACTTACATCACTCATGCCACTCTGTCCCAATTCAGTTAATTCAACAAATAAATAAATTAGAACACCTTGTTGCATTTAATTTACTGCCAAGGAAAAAGTTACATAATTTTGATGAAGCAACAATTTCTGGCAATAAAGGTTTGAAAACTGGTAAAGGTTTTTCTATTTGTCTCCAATCATTGCCAAATAAAATCCTCAAATCATCCTGATATTATCCATTAAATCAGTTTGGGGATCCCCTTGTCTCAAGTGCAAATTTTCCATCATTTCCTTTTGCCCACCTTTCCATCTGGGTGTTTGAAGGTGAGATCCTGACTCAGTGTTTACTGCTTCACCCTCCCCTTCCCCTCCCACTCCTCCTGCTCTTCACCCTCCCCTTCGTCGCCTCCCACCCCTCCTAAAGCCCCCTCCTCTAAAAGTGAAAGTGCTGATTGCTTTAAAAGACCATACAGACACGTTGGCAGCCATTATCTATGGTTAGAGAGAACCAAGGAAAGAGCCAGGCCTTTCATCCCGATGGCTCCGCTCCCTCCCCCCTCCCCCTCCCCCCCTGCTGGTTTGTGTATGTCAAAGCCGCTTAATTTGGCCAAACGTATGGCCCAGCGAGCCACAGTTAATGAGGGACTGTTTGAGAGTTAAACGCATATGAATAATCTTTGGGGAGCTGGAGCTTCAGAGAAAAACATAGAGCGATAGAGAGAAGTATTTAGGTATCAACACATGCATGATTATGACTGTGATCAGAGACAGTGTATAGACATACATATGTATGCTAGCTGTGCTACAACCTATTCCACAATGGGAAATACAGCTATTTAATATGAACATGTTTTTGCAAGATTGAGGATAATATATTAAAATTGAAATATATTCCCATAAATGTATAGACACACTGGATTCATGAACTACTGTGTACATGTTTGGAAAACAAACCATTGGAATTTCACAGATTGCTTCTACCAGCATTCGAATTCTGGATATGGCAAATCTCCCTTCCACATATGGTATACTAAACATATTTCTGATAGCCAGATTGTTTTTTTACCTGACACGGTGGTTTGATTCATTAGCATTTTCATTATTATTATTTTTATCTCGTTTCTATGTTTGGTCTTTATTCTCTTTATTAGTAGGCTATCTGGTGTCTTGTAAGCATGTTCGGGCTGGTCATATTGTTTAAGCATGACACAATATATAGACTACATTAAAACATATTTCATAAGAAGAAAACAAATAGTGTTACTGATACAACAAAGGAGAAGATTCTTATTTTTTTATTTTTTCGTTAAAGGGATGAAAACAATGTTGACTTTCGGGGAAACTGGATGAATGTTATCAGCCTTGGGTTCTGCAATGCTGCCCTGAGAAGGAGAATCCTTACTGATGCAATTAGCTCTATTGAATGTCTGGCGAGGTGACTCTAGCTGCAAAATATCCTGTTGTTGACATGTTTGTGGGCTTGTTAGGTGTGTCTGGGTTGTGGTTGGGAAATGCATAGATTTATCTCCATACAGAAGTAAACAACATGGTTCTATAGGGATATAAGAGAGCAAAAGTATGCCTGGGAGGAGTAAATTAGAGTAGGATTTGTTACATCTCATCTTGAAATAAGTTTAAAATGTTTGTATATTTTCACAATGACTTTATCTCTCTTCAGTTTTTTCTTCCAATAAACTATAACAACTCAGATGAATCACAACAGAATCAAGAGCTGAATACTAAATCCACATATTATCCGACTGCTAATTTAGCACACTAATTAGACGATGGTGGAGGGGCGTTCAAACAAGCAGGGATCCCCGTGTTCCAACAAAGACTCACTGCGCCCGGCACCAGCTATCAGTGAGAAAGAGTGTAATGGTAAAAGTCAAAACAGGGCCATTCATTTGCTCTTGTTGAGCTAAGTGCATTCTTGGCTCACAGTCGGGGGGCATTGCACCAGACTGTGCGGCTAAAGCCAAAGAGCCCATTTGTGGAGGCAAATGTCACCATGTCACACCGCCCGCATCTCTGCATCGTTCTCCCTCTGGCTGGTACCCTGCCGTGCCCTTCAGCTGTAACTCTTTTCCTGTGTTTACATCTGTTTCTCCTTCTCTCTCTCCCAATTTTACTCTCAAGCCTCTCATCATGTCCATCGTTCTGTCCTTCAAATCAGTGACTGCTTACTGCTGAAGCTCTCTCTTTCTCTTTGTCAACATTGTATCTGCCTCAACAGCCCTCCAAATGTTATCCCCATGGCTTTGCTTGTTTTAGGTCTCCCTCTTTTCATTTCTCATCCAGCACTACCTTTCTTTTGCTAGTCATCATTCAGCCTCAGCTGAACTGTAAAAAGCTTTTTCATACCATTGCACTTTCACTCACCCTCTGCTCCTCTGTCCTCCTCTCTGACTTTCTTCCTCTGTCAGCCAGTGGACATATTCTGCCTTTTTCTTATGGCACAGAAACTGAAAGAGAGTGATCAAGGCTAAGATGTGAACTGATCTCCTCTATCCCTCCCATCCCTCATCCCCTCTTTCTCGGCTTTCACAGAGACTGTTTCATCTTTCAGCTGCCTGTTTGCATTGCAACCAGAGCGCGCCCCATGGTTTGCATGTCGCCACTCTATCACAAAACCAAACAGTGAGTGTGTGCTCTCAGCCCGGCAAAATGTTTTATAAGGCAGTAACCGCGTGTGTGGAGCTGCCAAGATAATGAATAGGCGACGCAGCTCATGCATGCTAATGTTATGTTGTAAGCAGTTTTGTTGACAAGTGCTAATACTTCTTTCATACTATCATCAAAAGCAGCTAATACAACAGCCATTACTCCATAGCACTCCATGCAAGACATGATGGATTGTGACCTTAATATAGGTTAGCCGAGTTTTGAAAGTTAAACAACCTGCAATAAATCACGGAATTATTACAATGCGCTTTAATTGGTTAAGGACTGTTTATTTCCTAAAGAGGTAGGAAAAATTGGGTTTCTGCACTTTTTAATTTGCAAAGTGCATTTTCATTACAAATGGCAGTTTAATATTACCCTCCTTTGTCATGCAAAATACGCAACACACTGGCAATCTATTAATTGGACAAAAATGCGGTGCCAGCGTAAATCCTCCATCTCTCTCACTCCGTCTCTCTGTCTCTCCACACTCTCTCTCTCTCGCTGTCTCTCTCCACCTCTCGGATGGTAAGAGCTGGTAACATCCATCAGAACCACAGACCAGGGAGACAAAGCTAAACACTCGCTCTCACTGCACGCCAATCCTTATCTGCTGATGAATATATGAAAACAAAACAATGTAAAAATAAACGCGAAATAAAAATGACAGGCCATTGTCTCCATGATGACAGTTGCTTATTAAGAGATAGTAAATATGAGGGGCACGCTGGGTAATTATGGCTGCCCCCTGTTGGTTTTGGATACCAGCTCTTCTCTACAGAAAACCCAAATGATTCAGTACATGTTTGCTTCTTTCAAGGAAAGAAGCGTATTCACATTGTTGTAGTAACAGGGTCGAGGTATCTAACACACTCTCTATCATACTACAAACAAATGAGAGTGTAATTTGTTTCACTTCTGTTATAGAGTAATATACATCCGTAGTCCCTTTTATGTTTCCTTTTTTCAACCCTCAAATGAATATCCAAAGAAACAGTTTTTTCTGTTTTATATTAATTCATTGTTTTTGGGGCCATTTTTGCTCTTTTTGACAGACAGTCTGAGGATAGAGCTAAGATCAAACTGATCACTGTCGGACTGCGCCTTATTTAATGGGCAGACTTTTCATGTGTTTAACTTTTCGGTTGCATGCTCTGTACTAAAAAAAGATGCAAAGAATTAATGCTTGAATAGGCTAAATTAAAGAGTTAATTAGAGGTTAGAGACTAATGTCATTTAGATTAATTCTCATGAATAAGTGTTGTTTTCAATTTGTCATTGGTGTTTTTAACCTTCTTCTATTCAAAAAATCTTCTAAAATACAATGTCTTTCCAGCTTGTAGAACACAAAGGTAGATATTAAAACTTTCCTTTGGTTTGATAGTTCATAAAAGCCGATTGATTCATTGCACTCATCCATAAGAGAGGTCAACGACTCTTAGCTTTTTACCATTTGGTGCTTAATGTAAAATTCAGCACCAAATGGCACCAAAAATTAAATGCATGATCTAAAATGACTTTTTGCTGTATTGACTTGTTTGTTTATTGAGTCATTTGTTGTCTGGGGCTGATTCATATTTGTTGACATTGGTACTAAAACAATGTAAATCCTTAAAACTGACACTGGATTGGCGTGTGACTCCCTGATGGTTGCATTACAACACATTGCCAGCTGGCTTTGACAGGGTGCCACCCAGACATGTCACAGTGCTGTCCTGTGTCTCTAACCTCAGCCAGCAAGAGCACATACACACCAACACACACTCCACATTCCCCCCGAGGCCATCACTCAGCCGTCATTCTTCGACGCCTCGTAGACCAATCAGGCGCTGTCTCATGAGACGCAGTGTCACACATTTAAGGATGCATGACAAAGTGCTCCTTGATTTCCCAGTGGCCACTGTCTGCAGCCTGCTAAGGCTTTAAACATGCGTGTACATCCACAAACATATTCTTTGACAAACAACATGCTTTGATATGTGATGGAAGAGGCATGTCAAAGGCTATTATGTCAGCAGAAGGTGAGAGGTGTTTGCAGTGTCTGGGATCCATTTAAGACATTAAAAAGAAGGATGTTTGTCAATAAGTTTAATGATATCGTAAAATGTGTCCTTTACATACCAAATTTAAGGTTTCAAAAAAACTTTCTACTCAAAACTTTTGAGCAAATTGAACACCCGGACACTTTTCTCTCAACATACTGTACATCCTAGTTGTAGACTAATGCAGCCGCCGGGCACTAAAAGCATGCAGTTTCAACTCATGTAAGATGTGTGGCCATAACCACCCAGTCATCAGGCTATTTTAGACTGCTCTGGGTTTGGCTTTGGACCCCGATTCATTCTGCAGCCGGGGAAACATCCACAGCCCACCAGCACACCCCCACCGATGGAGAACAGTTTCTCTTTGATGTTGACATTTTCAAACAAGGAAAAAGCTATGTGGTTGACCTGTGTTCTCTCTCTCCCCCTGTGTTTTCTGTGTGCGTGTTTCTCTCTCTTACTTTTTTTCCCTCTCATGTGTGTATTGGGCTAAGCTAAATGATGGGACCTGTATGGTACAACGGAATGGTTTCCCTGATAGAAAGAAAGGGAAAAGGGAATTAGTAGTATTCTGCTCAAGTTGTTCAGGTCTCAAAGTTACCTATACGTGACCCACAAAAACAGTTATTTTGCTCTAGAAAAAGGCATTTTTGTCCCATTACTCAAACCATTGTGGATGTGCACTAGTATGAAACAAGGCAGAGAGCAGGAGGGTTAAAGCGAGGAAAGGTGTAGCACCAAAGCTCAATTGCAAACATAGCTTTTATGCAGGATGAAAGCAGAACTTCAATTGGCGAGAGCTTTCAGGGTCCTGCATTCAGGCTGCATTGAAGAAAGACATACAGTAATGTTACAAAGCCATTTGTGCCACACTTTTGCACAATTACAGCCTTTTCTCTAAGAATGTGTTGTTTATAATAGGTGACTGAGACAACAATTGCACTGGAGTAGCTTTGAAGCTGGAAGCTCTGCAGACATTCAGCACAATGCACCAAAGGTGACAATGAAGAAGAGCGTAATCTTCATAGACCAACTGCAAATCACTATTTAACCACCATTGTGTCTCGTTTGTATGAGAATAAATGATACTGTATATTTGCAAGTGTTTCTGTTCTTAATTCTTTGTGCTGATGTGTTGGTGTTTGTGGCCATCTCAGTGGATCCTTTTTCAAAATATAAGCCTTAACTGCAGAGCGTGAAACTAAACTCCTCTATCAAACTCAAACATTGAGTGTTTTCTACAGTGACAGCTAGAACCACAACAGCCCGATGTTCTGATATTAGCTGCTGCAAACGAAACCCTCTTCAAGCCAGCTATAAGCAACAGTGTTGTTTGTAACACAATACCCACTTCTCAATATAAACCAACACTGTCTTTGGCTTATGTGGGATAAGTCAGTCATAAATCAATTTACCAAATCGTATATTCTGAGCTGGCTTTTCAGACCTGCTCTGTTTTGGTAATAGAGTAATCCTTTTTAATAGAAAATACATACACCAACACTGTTCCTTTTACAGAGTTTGATGGATTAGCTTTTCTGCTGGATTCCATGGATGACATCCTGAAGTGGAAATCCAGGTGTGGGGATCCTTTTGTACACATATTTTGTTCCTTATATTCTCTCAGCAAGCTTGAAATTGCAGGTGGGTGAAATGCAAACAAAATGATGAGCAAGAAAGAGTCAAGTTATTAGATACATTTTGATATTTAAGTGTGTTCACTATGATTTTTTTAATGTGTTTTAAGAAATTAATAATAAATTACTCCAGTATGCTATATCAAGTAAAATGCAATAATTCTTCAAATCTAACGACGGCCCTTCATTTCACCAATTAACCAGAGGGGGGAAAAGTTAGAACGGTTCACAGCACAGCTTCTAAAAAAATGATTCATCACCTCTGAGCCATTTGTCTTTATCCTTCCCTTCCTGCATTGCATCACTTTTTCACTGTTTGCTCTCATTCATGGATCCACATTCTTGGGTAGAGTGCGGGTTTGGTGTTGCTCAGGTGTGCTGTAGACAATAAAAGAGACGGCAAAAGGGAAGGTACTGTGACCACATCTATTCATCTCCAGCCATCTATGGCTAAAAACACTGTCTGTGGCCATTCAGCAACTCTGCACTGTTTTCTTTAACCAATTTCAAAGCGTGTCATTGGAAAGTGAAAGTACCTGCAGCTACGTTCCGGCTTCAGGCGTGACGGACAGGGCTGTCAGCAAGCAACAGAAAACACCTGGCCAGGAAAAACATTCAGCCAAAACCAGGATTACATGTTTTACTGCTGTCTGAATCAGCTATTTGTTGTTTTGTCTTTCTCTTTGGATTGAGTCCAATAAGAGAATCAAGATGATTGAACTCCATCTATTGGTCCAAACCCAGCAGATAAAGCTTAAAAGAGACACAGTCAAATATGCAAAAACATAGACACAGATCATTCTGATTTATTCTCACACACAAACACTCAGAGAGGAGACACAGACGCCTTTCACATTCTTTACACCTAGAGAAGATCACCACCCTGAGGATTTATAGATCCTAATAGCCGTTCCTTGCAGTGCCTTGGATGAGATGTCAGAATTGATGGTATGCAGACTTTATTACCTGGTATGGTGTGTGTAATTAGGTTAAATAGATGGGGTTGGACACGCATGGTAAAGGCTACATTTCTCACCCCCGGCTGGATTTATTGGCCATGCTCCGCTCTCTGAGGTCTGCTCTAATGCACCCATTTGCATTGGGCCACATGTAGCTGATGTGTGTATTACTGTAACGTCAACTGCTAAGCAGAACGACAAGGGTCGGCTCATGAATAGTTTGGTTTTGGCGGTTGGCAATATTAGGGCCCCGCCAACTGCCTATTAGCTATGATATGAAAGCTGCCTGGCAAGTGTTAGATTGATACTTGACACGTCGAACAAAGCTCATTGTCATTGTAATTACTATACGTTGAGTCTTAATTTCATGGTCGTCCATATTGCCAGCGTGATAGGGCTGTCTGTTACTTACATCTTCAGTAACAGCTGTCTATTCAGCAAGTGTATCCATCCGCCTTTCATATGTTCAACAGTCTCCCAAATAACGACTTCATAATGACTATAATCGCCTCAGATGTAATTATAACGCATAGCCATTGGTACAATTAAAGTGTATTTTCTGAAGAAACATACCACTCTTTTTCTTCCTCCAGATGTCCAATCAAGTGTAAATCACAGATAAACTAATAGCAGGGGACTATATGTGTTATGACCCATTCATTGAACAGACTTTAAAAGGAATCACTTTATTCCAGTTACTCTGTCATTTGCTCGAGGGTCCATCCCATCTGTCTGTTAAGGACAGGCTGATAATGAAGTGCATTTGATGAAGTAAGTTGATAATGAGAACTAGCTGGCCAGCCATAATGACAGTGTAGGAGCAGACAGTGGCAGTATAGCCTGCAGTGGTGGATGTTACTGCTCAGGCTTTTCTGACCTTCACAGATTCCAGTTTCCCCTCCTATACCCATCATCAGATTGAATCATTGAGGAGGCGTGTGCACTCACACTTGTGGCTGTGTGTGTGTGTGTGTGAGTTTGTGTGGATGTGCATGGGTGCCAGTGAACGTGCATGTGTGCTCGTGCAAATATGGCAGGGTGATCTCATTCACCAAGGACTACCGCTTCTAATTTTTAGGGGGAACAAAAATAATCTTGCAAAGAGGGCTATTCACATTCACACGCATTCATGCACACAGTACCGCCTCTGACTCCAAGGCCGGGCAATCGGCTTGGAGCAGCTGAACCATGTTGCTCCGCACACACACAAGAACACATGCATGCCCAGACATTCATTTCCTCGAATCAGGCTTCTCTCCTGTGCATTATTGAGAGCTTTGTAAGCTGACCAACTGGATGTGAGTTGAATAGCTTAGCATTTTGTCTGTTTCACATTTACCCTCGTTCTCTCTACCTGTCTTTTACTTTCCCTATTTCACCCTATTCCCTCTTTCCCTTTATACCAATCTGTCCTCATACTCAACCACAACACCACTTTCTCTCTGCTCCACCCTTCATCACCCCCTCCTTCCTTCCCCTCCTGCGCTGGGAGACACCATAGAGGGGTCTGCAGCAGACAGGGCCCATTGACAGGCTAGAGTGGCAGTAACTTATTGTCTATTGATGGAGTGTGACAAATCATGTGGGAACGCAGGGGTGCGTGGCAGCGAGAGCCAGGGTGTTGAGTACGTGAACGTGTCTTAGATGTGTGTGTGTGTATGCCCGCATGTGTTTGTGCCTTTTTGTGTCTAGGCCTGTGTGTGTGTGTGTGTGTGTGTGTGTGTGTGTGTGTGTGTGTGTGTGTGTGTGTTTGTACGTAACGTCTTAGTGTGGGGCAGGCGGGCAAAGCCGAGACCCTTCACAGCTCATTTAGTCCAAATGGGGCCACCTGGGTGGTGAGGAGGCTCAGCAGGGCGGCCCTGGCACTCTGGAGCCCCGCTGACAGCCCCCCAAATATAGGGGCTCCGTCGGCCTATTAATCAAAACAGCCACTCTGACAAATCACCACAACTATGACCTAATGAGAGGCGGAGAGAGGAATGAAGGAAAGGAAAGAGGTAGAGACATAATGGAGGAGGTGGAGGGGGCACAAGGAGTGTACGGATGAAGGTGGAGGGGCTAAAAAGTGTCAGAGAGAGCAGAGGCTTAATGAAAAGGAAATGAAAGAAAGAGTAGCCTGACATTGCAACTGGCAGTGCGGGCCATGAGGGTTAGTCCTGAGGTAATGAGAGGAGAATGCTAACACAGTTGTCATCCGAAGCTGATCCTCCAGTCCTACTCACAACAAACCGATTGATTTGTTATGAAAGCCCAAATCATGCACTCGGAAATTTAACAAAGTGGATTAGCAGGCACTCACACAGCCCCACCACGTCTGCATTGGCTGAAAAAAAGAGAGAATACAACCGCTTTCTAGACACTTCTTTTGCAGATGCTTCTGAGCAAATTAGAAGTGAGAAGACGTAGAGTTTGAGAGCAAACAACATTGATGTATGTCTCCTTCTCTGGTTCCCACCCTGAGGTGAGCTAGCATCTAATTTCTTCACTACCAGTCTCAGGTCCAAATCACATTAGCCGGGATCAGAGGTGAAACTGGAGCTTTTCAACAGCAGCCTGTTCTCACTAATGAACCCCCATGGCCATGCACTGCATATTACAGCCACACTGAGTGAGGGGGAGAAACTTTTGCAATAATCATTATGTAATTGTGCTATGCCTAGGTTTCCATTGCCCTGACATTTCCAAAAGCTCGATAGCAATATCTTTTTGCCTCTCTATAGGGAATACGTTTGAAATGGCTGAACTGCATATGATTGATTGTATTTTGAGGCTAAGCAATCTGATTTATTGTAATTATGTGGCACGTTGTCTGTATGAAGTTTATACATCTTAAGTTTATTTACAAGGAAAGTCTGTTATGAACCTGGATTGACTTGGATGACATTGATTGTTGCTGTTGAGGTGACAAAAATGTTAAGTCACTCAAAGTGACACACTTCAAGAAACGTGCACATTCATGCACACACATCTCCCTTTTCCATCTTTCAAGAAGTCTTAAATGAATCTGCATCAAACACAAAGCTCTACTTTTCTCTTTCCAATTAATATGCAGTCCACCATTGAACACTAGAGTGAATATTCAAAACCAGCACCTTCCTATTGACTTGCATCTGTCTGTTGTGCCATCCAGCCATGGGATGTATGTGATAAACTAAGCCCAGCCTGTCTGCTCCATCGACTAGCCAAGGATGGAGGGCCCATAGAGAGGATGCATGACTGCATCCATTAAAATGCTTATGGTAAAGCTGCAATAACAAACTGCTTCTGAGTACATGGAAAAAGAAAGCCACATACACATGTCATTAGACATTTATACATACAATGTTTCCCATTTAGACTGACTAAGCCTCAATGACGACAGTGCTGAGTGCCATGAGGATCCTTCACTAACTCGTGAATAGCATTTGTACATCTGAGGTGACTTGAGTAAGGCACTATCCCCGTGAATTGGTACTTTTTTGTTGTTGTGTGCATTCATGAGATTACAAATGAGATCCACAGTAACAACGTTTGCTGCATTTGCTTTAATAACAGTTGAAGCAGTTACTCACTTTGCTAATCAGCGCTGCTAGGAACTGACACAGTTTCAGATGTTGCATCTTTACTCTTTTTTAGTTGAAGGATGTAAATGAAAGAATCAGTACTCCCTGATTATAAGGATTAAAGTCTGTCCTCTGATCCAGTTCACAGCTGGACAATTACTGTATAAATCCCTCATCAGCAGCTGCAGCTCTACAGCGCATCATGCTCCCTGAATGCAAAGTGATATAAAGATAAATGTAAAGAGGGACGTATACTCCATTATGGGCAATTGTGTACAATGTACTTTTTTAAAATACGGTTGAGGTCATGCTTGTTTGCCAGTAAGTTCTCAGTCAGTGATGGCAGGTTGGAAGATGGAACGTAGTAACTTTAATTTCTCTGCAGTTATTGAGTTTAGATAGAAACACGTCTGATTTGTAATCCAGAATAAACCTATATTACTTCTTGCATTTATTTATAGGGTTAGCCTTCATTACAACCAAGGTCAACAGAAACAGAATTGTTCATTTTTTAACCATTTTCGCAAATTACTGGACTGTAAAGGGTTGATTCAGGCAGCCTCCACTGGATAAATGGTAAACGGATTTGAGTTTATCTAGCGTTTATCTAATCCTCTGACCCTTCAGGACGCTTTTACACCTCATATCACACCTCCCCATTCACACACTGATGGCTATGTAGTGAAACGATCAGAAGTAACTAATCCAATTCACACGCATTTATACACTGTTGACGAAGCAGCGGGAGCAATTTGGGGTTAAGTGTCTTGCCCTTAGGCACTTACACATCAGAACTGTTCCTGCAGGAGCTGCTGATCAAACCCCTTGACCTGCCGGTTAAGAGATGATGACTCTACCAACTGAGCCACAGCCGCCCATGTAAAAGTCGCAGGATTTTGGCAGTCATCCCCCTCCATATAACGTCGTGCATCAATGTCGATAATATGCGTAGTTGTTGTTTCAATAAATAAAAGGTTTTGGCATCACATAGATTAAGGTTAACAATTGTAGTGTGTGAGTGTGTGTGTCTTGCATCTAAAACATGAATGATGATGTGACACCCCTATTTTCAGAGAATTTGCCAATGCTTGTATTTTGATTGTAAGAAATGCAGCAGTGCCAGAGGGCTGTGTGTGAGTGTGCTCATGTATGCTCTCCACAGTTGACAATAGACCTTTACAGCATCAAATCCCTACAAGGTGAGGCACAACTTAAAAACGTCTTTTCATCGCCTTCCTTATCTCTTCACACTGCTGTTGGCAGTGAGAAAGAGAAAGAAAAACTGAGACAGGCAGCATTATAATTTTATTATAAGGAAAGAGGGTGTAAAATAGAGCACAGGCGATAAGGATCTGGAGATTAGGACGGAGTAGAACAATAAATTATGCAAAGTGTTTGAAAACACATACAGCTATAATTAAGTGGCATTTGATTTTAAATGAGGTGACAGCAAGGATTTATTTATCTCCTTAACCCCCTAAAACTGCCATTAGCATGGTGGGAAATGAACTGTTTGAAATGGTAAGAGAACAAGAGCCCAATCTGATACACAATAACAATGCCCCAACCAAGGGCTGGTATTAACACACACACACACACACACACACACACACACACACACACACACACACACACACACACACACACACACACACACACACACACACACACACACACACAGAGGAAGGTGGGATCAATGTCTGCATGGACTAATCAGTTCAATGCAGGCCCAGCAAAGCCACGGGAGCCCGTTAATAGTGTCATTATTAATGGAGTCTGAACACTGCTGTATTTACAGTACAGCCTCCAGCGAGGATTTCCACACCAACTGGTGTCAGTAGTTGCCCAGATTTCAACACTTTGTAACTGTTAACATAACATTTGTACCTATATTTTTGTTAAAGATAGATTGTATGATCACATACATTTTTAAGATGTATTTGATTCATTATTTAGATTTAATTTAAGATTTCACAAAAGAAGTGCATTTCAAAAGAGTAACTGATATTTTACATACATATTTTGACAGGAGTGGAAGGCAATTCCAAGAAGAGCATTAATCTGCGACAGTTTGACACTATGCGTGGGAGTCCACTTCCTCAGTGTCTGATGGGAATGCGATTAATAACTGGAAAGGTGAAGCCAGTCACTACGGTTCCTCTTTGTGTGAAGGTTCCACAATTTAATCTAACTGTATAAAAAATACTTGTATCATTAAGCAAATTGCCTTCCCCGATGTAACCAAATCAAAGGTATCGATTCTTACGGAAACAGTTAACAGATAAATGCATGCAAGATCTATTTGCAGTCCTTTCCAGATAAAAATTTTCAACTTAAGCGACAAATCTTTTTTTAGTCTATGTAGTGAAAACCAATGAGTATATACAGTATACAGTATTTTCACACTCCCTGGAATTCTCAAGTTGCTAATTGGACTGTACACAGTGCCTTGTACAGAAAAAGCAATCTTAAATTTGTTAATGGCAAACTATAAATAACAGAGACGTTGGCTATCATTCCTAGAGGCATGTGTGTTCAAGACTATTACCGATGGGATCAAAGAATTCAGGTCACATTACTCAAATGTCTGTGATTGGGCAAGTTTTACCTGCAGTATGCAGGGGTAACACTTGCGTATGGTAGCAGGAACTGTATAGAGAGCACCTTAACTTAGTTTCAATATGCTGCTTGTGGAGCATCCAAGATGTGCTCAAAATAATTTTATCTTCCAAAATCATAACTGCAAGTTTTGTTGTAGCTGAGACTCTTTCTGTTGTCTCTGGTCCTGATGTGGTCTTAGTCTTGATTTGATTTTTTTTTCTGCAACAGGGATCCAGAAACTTAAATTTATTCCGACATATCTGCCTGCTCTCAAACTCGATCTCTCAGCATGAAGTCAACCATACGAACAACTTAGCCAACGAAGCCACTTCATAATCCATAATACAGAAGAATATGGTGAAATATGCAATTTATTCATAGTGGCTGTGAGAATTCTGTATAGCTGGGTTTTAATAGAAGTTTTGCCAGATCAATGTGTAAGAGCGAGGCCTTTGTCTGAGAGCAAGTCACACTTTCTCAACCTTCAGTGCTCCTTAGTAGATTTCACAGTTTATATATGCACAAATGACAAAGAGAAAGCACTGAATAAGTAATAGGCTATTTCCTGGTAGTACATTGAGGAGAAATCACATCGAACATCTTTTTTTCTCCCCCTCTGTTCATTGTTCAGTGGGGAGATCGCACGCGTGAATGCTTGTTCTCATTGTTTGCGCTTGTGCGTGAGGGGGGCAAAGTATAACGCTCCTGACTGTTTATCTGAAACATCTTTGTTCATTAATTCATGTGTGATATTTTATGCATTTGGTGACAGGGTTTAAAAGAGTAGACCCAATGCATACACAGCACACAGAGGGAGATGGTGTCTTATGGGGGGGCTTTAATGTCTTTCCTTGAAAGTAAGTTCGATGTAAGACGAACATGTGGTGGCAGAGGAGGTTGGGTTGGTGTGCAAGAGGTTCAAGAGGTTTGTAGATAGAGGAAGTACAATAAAGGCAACAAGTAACTTGACTGATTGCAGGAGAAGGCGAAGGATACAAAAGAAAGTTGTTCGCAGTTGGTGGGGAGGAAAAACTTGCACATAAGATAATGAGGACACAAACACTGTTACACTCCTACTGTTGGAAAATCCCAAGCTTTATTAGATAGTGTATATGCTTATTTATTCGTATGTGTATTTTTTAGGCCCGTGTTCATCTTAATCAAAAGTTTGAGCTTGTCTTTACTTCTACTACTTTTCTGTCATATTCGTGCCATTTTTTTTTTTTTATTGAATTTTGCTCCATCTCTTCCTGCCAACCTTTTCTCTTTTTGGCTCATGTGGACAGACAGATTGCCTGTGCTGAGATTTTTGATCCCACAGATCTGCAAGCACACTGGGGCTGTTAACAGGTGCCTGCCTACCTGCCTGCCAGGCTAAATGACTGAGCCACTGACTGCCCTTCTAACTTAGCCTCCCTAAGGAATGTACATGAGGGAAAAAGAGAAGGTTGAAGACGGTGGACATGGGGGTGTTGCCCCATGTTATGCAAAGATAAAATAAAAAAATAATAATAATTACAAGATACAACTTTACTGCTGCCAGTGTGAATCTGAAAAATAGCTTGTCAACACATGATTGCTGATCAGATGGCATAAAAGTGATGCGATATATTTGGAGTCACGTGAACTCGAGAAAAAAAAATAAAAATAGATTTGCCCCTGATGGTGGGTGTTTTTGATATGATGTCAGAGAGAAGATCAAGAAAACACAGGATAAGGCTGAAAGGTGTCAAACTGGTTGGCTTGCTTAACGAAGGGCTTCGCTGTAATGATTTACAGCAGCTCAAGCAAGAGAGGTCACACACATAACCACACACACACACACACGCACTCACACTCACACAGAGCAGTACGAAAGCACATACACAGGATCGCAGTTCCCTGTGTCACAACCTCCTCTTGGGTGCTGTTTCAGTGAAAGGTGCCAGCCTGCTCATCCAAGCTCCTAACAAGGGCCAAACAGTTGGTAGACTGAAAAGGAAGAAAGGAAGGGGTGAGTTAAGGTGAGGGAAGAGGGGAAGGGTGAGTAGGGGAGATAAGAGGAGCAGAAAGCTGTCAACCTCCTGGGACATGTGCAGAGAAGTCAGCTCATGCGCTGCACTGACCAGCAGACGTCGGCTTTGTCGACTTGGCAGGTGTTGGGTTATTTGCTGTTGTCTGCATGTAATAATGCATTCACACACAGCAAGGATTCTAAATTGGACCTCACCTTGTCAAACACAAACAAGCCCCACTCACCCTTTTCTCCCCGGAGCATGGCTTGATAGATCTCACCCACAGAAGCACAGTGAGCCTATTTGAGGAATGTACCAAACTGTGTCCAATAGACAAGCACTCACAGTCACACTGAGGTGGACAAGCAGCCTAATGATGTCTGAAATACTGGCACAACTGCTATGATATGCTGTGATAATTGCTACCCTCCTGTCCGTAGTACAAATAAATGTGGAATCTGTGAGCAAACACATTAATATGGAAATGTCTACATTAATTTGGAGCATGGTCTAAATTATTCAGTAATTAAGCCACTGCAAATTTGCACAAACTTTCCCCTGGACGACAGGAGAGAATAGTGAGGCGCTAGAAACAGCCATGCAAGGGGATTTGAAATATGTAGTCACATGATGTGAACACATAGTCATATTGCCCAAAATAGCTAAATGGAATACTGCATGGACACAAAATTAGTCCACAAAACACACAGTAATGCATCTACAATCCCAAGCATTTTTTTTTTTGGGGGGGGGGACAACAATTTACATTTTTATAAATATTGCTATCAGATGTAGAAAACTCAACTTCCATAAACACTAACAGCATCATTTTCAGTAACATTGTCACACAGAATAATGTTATAATAAATGATGTATGTGAGAAACACTTGATGTATATGCGTGTGCGACCACGTTGAACTCTTACTCAAATTATCTTTACAATATTCAAAACCAGATCACGACGGCACAAATTTCAATTTTGGTGTGGTGCTCATTACATGTCAATGTAGACTATAATGTGCAAGTGTGTGTTAATTTACTTTTCTGAAATGAAGTTCTAAAGATGTCCTGAAATTAGAACTTACCCAAAAGACTCAGCCACTGTACTTTACAGTTATATACAGAGGTTTAAGGTTAATGTCAGCAGCTACAAAGTTTGTGAAGTTCTTCAGTATTGTAATTCACAGTTGATTATGTGTATGTATTTGTGTTTATCTTCATTGACCACGGCAGCAGCTGACGTAAAAGCTACCAGTTACTGTTTACTTTGAAAAAGATTTGCTTTGATATTGCATATTTCTGTCATAGTTGATTTGCAGTGTTTCCTGTTGTTTTTGAGTGGACATCAGTTTGGATTGAGTTGGATCTCAGGTGGGGTCTAATGGTGAGTGGCATCAGCACACCACATGGACATACTGTAGGCCTGACACTGAGTTGATGTGACAATAGAATGGATCAGTGTAGCAGCTAGTAAGTCAGAAGGTAGAGCATAATCCCTTCTGTCAAGTCTCTGTCTCGTCAATATTCAAATCCAGCCGGCTGTCCAATGGCTGTCAGTTACAATCTCCCTCTGGCTCGTAGCTTAGCACAGGCACATATCTAAATTGAATTGGATGTTTGCTTCTCGATGGAAATTGAGTCAAAGAGATGACCCCCCCCGACCCGCATTGTGAACTTGTCAGTTACCTAAACTGAACCAGATCCTTATGTACAACATCAATTTTAAAGAAATAACATATTTTTGTTGCTTCCTCATTTGTATGACTTCTGGCGGTTGTTTCTTTTGGATTGTCTAAAAACAGTGTTCAGTCTTCTTGTACTTAACTTTACTGTATCGCAGACCACTTTAGATGAAGATCAAAAAATTGTATGGCTGTGTATCACATATTTTGACTTTGTTTGCTGAGCCACTTGATATGACATGAACAAAACCCAAAGTCTCTCTGTCAGCTCTTGAAACACTCTCTTCTAATAAATTATTTACATGTACTGGTGTCAGGTTCCTGGAGAAACCTTACTACTGTCTCACACAAACAGGCCAAGTGTGGTGTAAAAAAAAATATTTTGATAACATTTCTGAATTTGAAATGAATTCACAGGTTAAAAAATATTACACTTAAGCCAGAAAATAACTCATTGAGCATACAGTTAAAACTGTGACTGCAGTGTAGCAATGATAAACTCTATAGCCTTCATAACATGGGCTAATCAGGTTGGTATATAGTCACAATGAACATCTCAACTGATGGTGAAGTAAGACAAGGTGAACAGTATCATTGCTGCACCTGACTGAATAGATTATTGTTATTATAATTATAATTATAATTATAATTATAATAATAATAATAATAATAATTATTATTATTATTATTATTATTATTATTATTATTATGTTGACAGTATCGCTTCCATCCACCACTCATGTAGAATACCAGGTTCTTTTACTCTACATGTTTACTGCCTTCTTCAGTTTTGTAGATTTATTCTGCCATAGCTATTTGTGTGTTTTAAACTCATCTATTCTTTCATTAAACCAATTATTTAACATGGTTGTGCAAAAAGGTCAAATTGAGACTACACATTCTCATACATTATTTTTCATGCTTCTATTTAACATTCATCCACTGACCTCACCATGTCAACATGTAAACCTAAGTCTACTTGAATTATTTCAAACTCATTCTGGTCAGGTTAAAAAAAGTTCTGCTCAGCTCATGGATGACTCTATCTTGTTTTGAGACGACTGCTCACTCAATGCTGCTCAGCAACTACTTTGTGTGACTCACAAGTTTTTATATATCTTCTTGTATTTCAGGGACAAAGGGTGAATCGGAGTGTCTCGGTTAGTGAGGGATTCTCTTGTCAGTCGCAAACCCGTAGCTGACATGGGTTTATTTTTCTTGCCAATATTGTTGTATAAGTTATCTTTCAATCTATTTTTTTTTTAAGATTCTAACCCCAAATGAGATGGTTCAAGTCCACTCAACACAAGTAAAATGAAGTTCTGAAGCTGAAAGAGGGTCTCAAAAGAGAGAAAATGATAGGACATGAGAGGACATTTAACCATAGTCTTTCTCTCTCTGTGTCTCTCTCTCTTCCTACTTCTCTGACACATGTCGCCCTGGCATGCATGGAAAGGCCTGACCTTTGGAAAGTTTAGCACTTTAAATATTTAGGCTTGGGTTATGATGGATCCTCCAGGCCCCGCGGCAATGTGCAAAGCCTCTGATTAGGGCTGCTGTCAGAGTCATTTAGCCGAGTGTCTGGCAGTCAGTGGCGCTCTCTGTTTGACAGGCGAGCCTTTTAAACAAACAGCAGTCCCAGTGGCAGAGCAGGCAGGGCACCCAGTGCAGCACAAACACCAGACACTGTGAGAGAAACCACTCAGCCCACTGACAGCTGCACAAGGAAACCACTGGCCACTGTTTCTCACCATCTCTCAAGCACTTTGTCTTTCTGCTTGCTGGTTTTGTTTCACTCATTTTCTTTGCCTGTTTTATTTTGTATCTTCTCCACTCCATTTTTCTTTCCCAGATTTTACATCTCCTTTTTGTTATTCTCTTTAGCTTCACTCCAACATCAAGGTTTCATCTCTGGTGTGTTTTGAATAAGATTAAGTAAGTTGATTGCCGGATGATCTCTGAGCAGGGCTTATGCTCTTAATTTGTCAAACATCACTACTCATTATCAGCTGAAAATCAGGACAAATGCTCTCTCTCTGTCTCCTGCCTGCATCGTCCCAATGATTAGGGCAGCTTACACTGATGTTCATGTTGAAATACATCTGAGCCAGCCTTTTCATCTCACTCTGAGACAATCTCCCGTGGCATCAATCCTGTAAATATATGAGTCTTAATATGTGTGTCCTATTCTGTATTCAGAGGAAGAGCCAAGTCAGCAGCTTCAGTATTAATGCATGAGAAATGAGCAGAGCCCATAAGAATTAAAGGGTAAGACTTTCCTTATTAAGATGTAAATTCCGGGGGAAAAACTTGCCGAAATGAGGATACAGTGAAGTTATTGTCAACTTTCACCTACTTATGCATTTCTAAGAGGCATTGTTGATTTGTAGTTGTTGAAATTAGATACGCTCAGCAAAGCACCTTCTGTGTTTTTTGGCTTGTTTTCAGCACAAGATCAACCAATCTCGACAAATGTGCAACCTATTTTTCACGCAACAATTTACACTTTTGGCAACATTATCAAGTGACAGTGTACATGGCAACTATCATTGTAATTCTATCTCTGTCTCTCTCTCTCTCTCTCTCTCTCTCTCTCTCTCTCTCTCTCTCTCTCTCTCTCTCTCTCTCTCTCTCTCTCTTCTCTTCTACCTCGCTCTCATTTCAAATTTGCACTTAACACCTTCCTGGGGAAAGGCTTCTCATTCATCAACGGTGTTTGTCCCGGTGACAAGCAGGGCGCCTCCTGCATATCAATATCTGCTAAGACAATGCTGAGCCTGTAACCTTCAGCTAAATGTCATTCTGCTTAATCCTATTTGAAAATTAAACATTGAAAAACCTTTAGCGTACCTTCCTGTCTTCCTTCCTCTCTCGCTCCCTCCTTTATTGGCCGCTGTTCCTCCAGCTCTCTCTTCTCCCTTCCTGCTCTTGTTTTGCACACTGCGTGACATTTGTATTGTTTTGTTTGTGTGAGTGTTTGTATCTCATAATGGTTATTTAGTGGAACTGATTTTGATTTTATGTCACTGAAGGAATAATACAGGGGCAATTTGTGCGCCCCTAATAGTCATCTTCATGCTCCAAACGGAGTCTACAGTAATCGCCAGAGGCAGACTTAACTACCTCCTCCTTTGTTGGTCTTTTTATGAGACAGTCCTCTAAACATATTATAGATTTTAAAAAAGAGTTTCACTCCAGCACAGAACCCCCCCCACCCCCCACCCCCCCCCGAAAAACAACAAAACAGTTGCCTATGTTTGTATGTATTTAAAGGGAGAATTTAGTCAAATGAAATAAGCAGATCCCCCCAATATGATTTCACCAAATTAAGCAAGATGCCCTTTTCCTCTGACATCATGCTAAAGGTGGAATGCTTAAATTTCGTTATATCCTGTAGTGATATAGTCAAGGTTGCAAGATTTATTTAAGTTCTTCCACTTCTCTACGGACAATGCCCATATTTCAAGTGAAAAACACAGTCATACTGCAGATAACATTTTGCGACTTGCTAGATAGTAATACTTTACTTTATGTAGATAAATAAGCATTAGCCAGGAAATAAATTTAAGCTAATATTTTGGTAGATTTATGTGATAAACATTTTTTGTATGGAATTTACTTTGTGTAGGTAATATTTTTTGAACATTTTGTTTCTCATTGAAAAACAAATCTTCATGTCCCTCCACTCCTTTCTATCCTCCTCTATTTTTTTGGGCTTTCATGTCTTTATTCAGATCAGACAATGGATAGAGTCTGATACCGGGTAGAGATAGAGTGGGGAATGACAAGCGGATAAGCAGCCACAGGTCAGAGTCTAACCGGGACTGCCCGCATCAAGGACAATAACCTCTGTACGTGTGGTGTGCTACCTAAAAGCTAGCGCCCTGTACCCTACAATTAACTAGCCAGCATCTTAGGCACCCTTTACAATGAGCTAGAAGACATCATCAAGAAATGAAGCTAGAGGAGTACCTGTAGCGTCATATTTGCAGGCATTCAGCCACTCACCAAGCTGAAATACTTGAAGATTTGGAAGTGATAATGGGATGATGTATGCTTACAGGTCTTTCAGTGTGCTTGCATGATGGCAAACTGTAATACTGACAGTCTATCACTATTTAAGGCTGCTTTGAAGTGGATCAGTGAAGCATTACAGAAGACTCATATGAGAAACATTTATGGCTTTAGAGTTTCACATTTTTTTGGTGTACTGAGTCTGCGTTGGGGCATTATTTAAACACCAACATTTGCAAAACGCTCACAGTATAATATTCTTTACGTGTTTTTGTTTTCATATAACTTTAAGTGTGTTGATGAGTTTTTGCAGCTGATGTTCTGGTCTCTTTGTTTGCAGGTGGGAGATGCAGGAGGGTGCTGAACTGGAAGAACAGGAGAAATCAATGGTAGAGGAACTTCGGAACGCTTATTTTGTTTGCTGCTGCAGCTCCGTGCTTCAGGACTCCCATGAAGCTGCTGAGACACCTGCAGAGTAGACCCAGAGGGAAACACACCCATCTGATGAGACTGCTGCCCAATAACAGTCGGGGCAGTTAGAATTTTTATCATGTTGTAAATGTTTGCTTGTAACACTCACTTGGAACTCTCAAGGTACTATCATCTCTGGTTGTGTGTGTGTGTGTGTGTGTGTGGGTGTGTGTGTGTGTGTGTGTGTGTGTGTGTGTGTGTGTGTGTGTGTGTGTGTGTGTGTGTGTGTGTGTGCCCGTGTGTGCATTTAACTGTGTTTGTGTTACTGCATATGTGTGCATGAAAACAAGCAAGAGAGCGGACAAGAAGCTGCTAAACATCAAAAAAAGTGAGAGAGTCTTTGCCTCCCGCTCTATGCACGTACACCACAGACAACCTCTCTCTGCTGCATCAGACAGATTTCATCTTTTTAGAGCACATCTCCAGAAATCAGTTCTGGGAAATGGAGAGCTGGATTTGTTTGCCTGGGACAAGATGAGACTCTGTGATCACTGGCGGTAGTTGAAGTTTTTTTTTTTTTTTGAGGCAGAGAGTGTAAAGACATTGGTGTCAGCATACTTTTTCCTGGTTCCTGAAAGCAAACATCAAATATACCGGTTGGGAAGCGAGATGATATGTTTTGATTACAGTGTGTCCCAAAAATCTGCCCCACTATGTAATATCAGTCAGTGTTTTGTGCAAACTGAGAAAACATTTATTTTATCTGTAATACGATTGCTGAGTATATTTCTGCCAAGGTTTGTCCTTTTTTGGTTATTTATGAGCTGGAGATGGAATGTTTTTGAATTAAACATTAAGATAGAACCATATTCTTATGTCTTGTGTCGTATGATCAATTTTTGTGATGTCTGTACAGTCAATAATTCATGATGATTTATGACGATGGAGTTCTTTTCTGAATACATACATCAGATGTTCTTCCTTTGTAAATCTGTTGTTTAAATGGAGCTTAAACTACTTAAATGATGCTCTCTTCATCAACAAGAATCATATTTTAGCCCACAAAGGCTGCTGCACACCCTCTGAGAGAGGCGTACGCCATTTCTGCTTATGGAGTAATATTTCTTTCTTTAACTAGATTTTTTAATGCAAATGCAGCTTGTTGTAAGAATACAAAAGAAAAGAAAATACTGAGCAACTTCATTGTTTATTTAAAGCACAGTGGCAACAAAGCAGCATTAGTTTTCAGAAATGTACAGTATAAAACATTGTTATTTTGTTGATGCAGAAAAAAAGGTATATGGCCTGTAAGAAAAGAGCTTTAATCTCTGTCTTTGTCCCCCCTTCATACAGTAAATACCTGTAGGCCAGGGTTGTCTATTTGGATTTTTATTGGCTGATAGGCTAAGAAGACATCTTTCAGAAAAGCAGACAGAACGACAAAGAATGATTTATCTCAAAGAAAAAATTGAATATTTTATTATTTTGCATTCATTGTGGGATTATCAAACCTATATAAACATTTTAAAAACCCAGAGCACATCATAAACATATTCATGCACAATAAACTGTCACTGTCCTTGTCTATAATCATTTCTATTTCATTCATTACCCTCAGTATACGAGTACTTTATCGCCAGCAAACTCTCACTGCACAAACATGTTGCTTTTATTGTATGGCCCGCTCACTACAAGAAGCTTTTCGTTAGCGTGTCATGAGCCAGCCGGGTAGCATTATAAGAAATTACTTTTCTGCATGGTTCACCTCATTGTCTTGTGAAACCAAGTTCTTATGCAAATTTATATATATATATATATATATATATGATAGTTTGTTGAGAGATAAAGTTGTTTCTTTTACATTTATTTGACTAAAAAAATATTAAACTATTTTTAGGGCTGGTAGTAATAAAATAATGCATTTTTTTTTATGTACAGTTACAGTTAAAGAAAAACTACAATGTGTCCCTCTAAATCGCATTCTAAATTAAATACATGGTGTTAGTAGATTGATTGGGGGTGGGGGGTGGAATCCAGTTCTAGAAATGAAACGCAGAAGAGAACATCTGTATTAACCGGAGCAGCTGCTGTGCTACTGTGTCTTTAAATCTCCCTTCCAGTCCGTTGCCCCGGTAACCCGGAAGCTTCATGCGCTTCATGCTCAGCCCTGCTTCGAGTCCTTCCTGTTTTAGAAATTACAAGGAAGCAGTAGCTACTGGACAGTCGCATGAACTGATGGTGGTGCGTGAGTCGAACAAAAAGCATGTATGCATCTCATGTAAACAGCTGTTCCTCTCTGAAACCCGGGTGTCGTTTGAAACAAGCATGAATATCCTCCTGTGCCTTAAACGTTTCCTCTGGCTCTGTGCAGAGTGATAGGACATGTTCCGAGAGTTGTTTTGAAGTGAACGAAACATGACACAGGTCGTTGACTGTCGATGACACAAACACAGCGTAGTCTGAGGTTTGTTTAGCGGTAAATGTGAGTGTTTTGGCGCCAGTGGCGGCGTTTCAAACAATATTTTAGCTGACTGTGTTTGCATAATTAATTCAGTTGTTGCACGTGTGCAAAGTTCAAGCTTTCGTAATAACTCTTCCGTGTGTTATTGTAGTGTATACAGTCACTGTTTGTGTCGTTCACTGAGCTGTAAGCTTGCAGCCTGTATAGCAGTGCAACATTCAACAGTTCACTGTTAGTGTTGAGGCTGACTGCCAGTTTACAGGTGCAAAAGCTTTGAGGCAGTTTCGTTTTTGGTCGCTTGTCAATAAAGAAGAGATTAAATCTGTGACAGTTTAAGACAGGGTATTACATAACCAGAGCTTTCACTTCTTTTATTTTCTGTCCCAGGCTGTAACACAGTGATCGTTGGAAGGAGAGGACCCATGCTCTCTTGTTTTTGTGCTGCCACACCAGCCCTGTACATATTGTGGATCACTATGGCTCAGATAGTAGGTCAAGAGGAGAAGACTACTGCCCTCAAAGGTAACATTAAATGACGACTGAATAACAGAATATCTAGGTGGTGGTGCTCTAACTTGGAATATGCAGTAACATCATGTCCATATTAACTTATCTTTTTAATGATTACTACATTATTTGCACATGCTGACTTTAATATCCTTCAAATAAAAAGGCATTTCATTATTAACTTTAATTTCTACTTCATTGCTGTGAAACTGGATCTTGAATCGTCCTACAAAATTGTGCCATTTAAAACGTATTTCACACATGAACAGTGGTCTTTTCTTTTATTAAAAACAGGCAATCTCTGCCACAAAAAAATATTTAACAATTTGGTCCTACATTTCTGATAGATGGTAACCAATGAAACAACTAATGTTGATCTGACTGTTGTTGGAGGACAACCAAACAATCGGCAAATGTTAGCCTGATGTACTGTATTCTGTAGAAGTTTTTGCTACCTAATGAGTGGATGACTCTGGGCACAGGTGACATGGAAGTTAAACTTTGTTCATTTGCATATAATACTTAATTTTGATACCAAGATGCTTAAAAATTGGCTAAGTTTACCTTTAAAGAGGATATAAACCCCTTTTTCGCCTTTTCAAACAGTCACCTGTGGTCTAAATGGAACATCGTTGTTGTGCTTTGGTCAAACTATAATATGAATCAAGCACCAGAAGAGGTGCCCCTGACAGACTGGGGATGGAGTCAATGGGGGGAGTGAGCAGGGGAGGGTTTTTAAAAAAAAAAACTAGAATCCAACTTGTGATGTCACAAGTTGAGATAATGGGGAAAGTTGTTGTACGATTGTAAGACTTTTTTGGGTTTGTAGACACTCAAGTTACCCAAATGTTCAAAAACTGCTGTATAAGTGGATTTAAAAAAAATATTATGTCCCTTTAAGGACTTCCTGGGTCTTGACCTGAAGGTTAATCTCATGTTTCTAATGACAAACACATTGATGCAGGTGTTGTTCCTATTTGGTCAGGAAATTACAATTACATTAAATTGGTAAATTGCATTATAAAAATGTGAAATTCATCACTATTGCCTAACATGCTTAAATAGGAAGTACAAACACTTCCCTGAACTCTAAAGTCCTATATATTTTCGCAAAATGACATTTCACAAGATACCTTGAACAAACTTGCCCAAGGGGGTTCACATAGTCATCCTAATCTCAGTGTCTGTATGTTCTAGATATGTTGAAGATCTCAGCTTTTGCTCTGCATGTTGTTTGTCAAAGGGTGTGGCCGTGGTGTGCAATCACACTTTGATGTCTCGTCGCACCAATTTTTAACCTTTCCAAAATGCCTCCCCATAGAGTTTTTTTTTGTCCTACATGCATGACAATTTTTTTGTGTGTTAACCATGTCAGGACCTAAAAAAATCCTCTTCCAGCCATCTTTAAACCCTTACAGGAAGTCTGCCATATTTCTTTGAATGCAAGAAAAACGGCTCAAATTTGCATTTCACAGGTTACCTATTTGAACATATTTCCCCGAGGCACCCTTTATTCCATCATCACAAACTTATTGTCGGTCAGTTCTAGACATATTGGCGATCCAAAGTTATGTGAAACCAAGATTCTACATAAAAGGGCGTGGCCTTGGTGAAGTATCAAACTTTAACTTTCACAAAAAAATCAAACAGTAAGCTTGGCCACATCTCACTTTTGCACTCATGCAGTTGCAACACACCCCGACATGCACCTGATGCTTTGGACCCTTCATCACTGCTTGCAGTTTTAATTTGGTTCTTATTATTTCAACTCGCTGAGCCACTCCAGGAGGATGAAAAGCTTTTAGTGTAAAAAGTAGGAAGGACACAAAACTATTGCTTCATAACTTGAACAAATGTGAAGGCTTTGTTAATCGATAATATATAGATGATGTTGCTGCATATTCTTCAATTATAATGTTTTGATTGAGATCATGACATGACTTTTCTTTTGCTTTGACATTCTTTTGCTGTCATCACTCTTTCTCATCAGATTTGCTGTCAAGAATAGACTTAGATGAACTCATGAAGAAAGATGAACCCCCTTTCACGTTCCCGAAAACACTGCAGGAGTTTGAATATGCATTCAATGACTGTAAGTACACAATTGAGTTTTCAAAGCATAACCTCACCTTTTTAATGCATTAAAAACAGACCTACGTTTCCCTAAGTTTCAGCCTAAATAAACTGAATGCTATAGTCTCACTTCGTCTGACAAACTGCTTTAGATCTAAACTGATCCTGGTGTTCCTTCATTGAATAAGGATGACTTGAGATGCACACTCTTATGCCTGGTTCGCACGGCAGGATTTTAAAATTGTCGGCCGATTTCCCAAACTTTAGAGACCACACACATCGATAAATAATCAGAGGTTTTACAGTTTTGGTCTTACAGTGTGTGGCGTGTAGCCACACGGCAACATCAACACACATGAACCGATCTCACTCGTGAACGTCCCCCGATCGGACGGGAAATCTCGCAAAACCTCTCAAGATCAAACGGTGAGTTGTTTTTGTTTTGCTCCCGGTGTTTTCTCGCCACTGCGTCACCTCGCTTTCTGATTGGCTACGCGTCACAGTCAACAGGCTCATGAAATCGGGCCAAAACAATCCAATATGTTGAATATCCCCAATTTGAGATCGGAGTGTTCCCGACATTCTTCCAACCAGACTAGATCAGTTTTAACACGCCATACACGTCTGGATTATTTTGAAAGATTATCTCCTGATGATCGGGGTGTCTTTAAGATTATCCGAACGGGAGAATAGGGGCCAAAATCGGCATAATTATCCTGCCGTGTGAACCAGGCATTAGTGTATGAACTTCTCTTTCAGCATCTGAAATTTCTCAAGGAAAGATTTTGCCACTATTTATCAGAGTTGTTAGCAAAGATTGACTGGGTACGTGAAGTTAATGTGCACTGGACAGCTCAAAAACACATTGACAGCACAGGAGGAGGAGTAAAGATCAAAAACGTCCGAGTCTGAAAAACATTTTGGATATTATTGGAGAAGGGATTTCCAATCGTTCCCGGTACTGCAATTGAAATTGTACTGTCCTTCTCCACGACACATTTGTGTAACTGTACAGAGAGCGACTGAAGGCGGCTGTTTAGCTCCATGTCTGCCTCTCATCACTCCTCGCCAGAGAAGGAAAGATGTGTGCATCGTTCCAGGGTAAAGTTTCACACTGATAGCAAGCCAGCTGTGCATTGTTGTATAACTCCGAGCGAATCTTTGTTGTGTGTAAGATGGCTGTCAGAGGGACGCAGAATGTTTGATTTATATTAATACACTCAGAATGGAGTGACTCGAGATTCTGCACATTTTTAAACGGTGACAGAAAAAAAAAGGGTTGAGAAACAGTGGGCTAACTATCCTGTATTTAAAAAAGAAAACACTTGAATGGAAAGCAGTACGATGATTTTGCTTCCTTTTATTTCCCCTCTAATGGCCTTCTATGTCAACTTCATGACAGCAGAGCTGGAGCCATGGAGACAGGTTGAGTCATCTGATATAAAAAGTGACTTTTGCTCTTAACCATGACAAACACACAACAATTTATAGTCTATCAAATGTAAAGTCTAAACAACATGTTTCCTTAAGAGCGACAAACCACCTGTCCCTCCAGATTATTCCTGGGACCACTGGAAGGTTCCGGACTCCCTTTTTGATAACACCTGTATTTATAAATGTAGATTCCGTTTCTTTCAGTCATCTCCAACAAATCTTGATAGCAAATGTAGAGTTAGTGCTATTTGATTGAACACTGGTACTTGCTCCTCTTGGCTCATGGGTCCATTTACACTGCCTGTATGTGTTCTCTCTCACCTTCGGTCTCTTTTCTCCCTCCCTTTGTTTTTGCTGAATTTAAGATGTAAACCTGTAATCTGTATCTGACTAGGATCTGTGTGCGTGCGCGCATGTCAATTATGAGGGAGAGAAGGTAGTAGAGCTGGAGCAAAATGTGGTGTGGGTCCCAGAGATATAAAAGCAATTTTAGACTTCCCCTGTCTGCTTTTGATGAAACCAGGTGGACAGAAGGAAGAAGCTGAGGAGGCTTGAAAAGGTTTAGATTTTGTCTGTTAGAATACTTCCATAGCATATCTCTCTCTCTCTCTCTCTCTCTCTCTCTCTCTCTCTCTCTCTCTCTCTCTCTCTCTCTCTCTCTCTCCCCCTCTCTCTCTCTCCCTCCCTCTCTCCCTCCTCTGTCAGTGTCTCTGCTGGCTGTCTGGCTGGCTGAGTGGGGGACATGTTGTGTACTCTACGGCCCGTCAGTAACCTACTCAGCCTTGCCCTCCGCCTGACGGAGCATTTGCATAACCTCGCTGTGCCTAAGAACAGAGACACAGAGACTAACCCCCCACCCGCCACCATGCCAACACCGACACACTCACCCTACCCCACTCTCAAGTCCCTGCTCAGTCTCCCATGGAGGAAGGAACACAGTCAGAGACTCTTCATCCTTTCTCTCTTACCTTTCTGCTCTTCATTCTCTTTTTCTTTCACTCTCTGTATCTCTCTATTTCTGCCCTCTCTCTCTCTCTCTCTCTCTCTCTCTCTCTCTCTCTCTCTCTCTCTCTTAAACACACACACATTTACTCATCTGTATGTCTTGTCAATTTCCACTCAGGTCTGTTTCTCAAGGATAGCATTTCACACTCCCTCTGGCCCTCGGGTATTTCTATAGCTACACCCAAGCTACCTTTTGCCCGAGACAGGTGGAACAAAAATGTTAATTTGACCATGTAATGATGTGAATACAGACGAGGCTGTGTACAATAGTTTGCAGGTATCTTAATCACTGAAGATGATGGCTTCATCTTGCTAGCCCTCCAGTTTTCCATTACTGGAAATCCAAGGTTATGTACACCTAATTAAGCGGCCAAATTGAGAACAGAATGCTAATTATGACAGAAAAGAGGAGAAAAGTTGAGAAAACGTTATTCCTCTGAGAGGATGTGTTGGGGGAGGCAATGGAGCTGATCACCCCCCCAGCTCATATTCAAACACACATACACACATGTTGCCCGCTCCTGCCTGCACGCGCACACCCCTTTCCTACAGTAGGATTTCATTATAGCTCCTCTCTTCCTTCTCTTAGGCAGTAGAGTGTTTAGATCCTCATCCCTGCATGAATGTATAATTGATTTCCTTCAAGGTACTTTTTGTGCGCACTGCTTTATCCTTACTTTTCACTCGTCTCCTGCTCAACCTCTGCAGGCACAAGTCTGCTTTTTAATGCAACATGATGACAAACCTCGATTCCTGATTGCAGGTTGTCGAACAACTTTCCATAAAAGCAAATACTGGATACGCAGTTAGTTAGCACTGAAAGATTTATCATATTGATAGAGGGGCAAAAATGGTGGCAATTTAGAAAGAGATGAAAAAGTGGTTTTGCATTCTTTATCTTGCAAAGGTATTATATTTATTTATATCCTAGATGGCTTTTTTCACATTCTGCAATAATTGAGAAAGTATGAGAGCCCCCTGGCTATTTGGGTTAAGTATGTGTACTTTTCGGTGGTTTAGCTCTTACAGATGCTGCAGTCATAAAGGTCAAAATTAAATTTAACACTCTTTAGTGTTTTATTGTGTTGTAATGTCAACCCCAGGATCGATGGGCTCATTGCTAAGGTATAAACACAGAGGTTGCACAGACGCACAAGGGGTAATTGGTATTAAAAAAAAAAAGTAGTACCATTTCTGAACAACATTTTCCCGTCTTATGATAGTTTTGAATCCAATAAAACCTGGATATGAAACAAACTTCTCTGTTTGCCTTGATTTACAATAAATCACAAAAAAAATGTTCCAAAGAGCTTTTGTTTCTCCACAGTCAGTCGTGTGTTGTAATCGCAATCATAACATTTTAGAGAAAAAAAAAGACACACATACTGTTTGAGTTGCACCTGGTCCTCCTGGCTGGAGCTGCTTCTCCGTTGTTGTGTGTTTGTGTGTGTGTGTGTGCGTGTGCGTGTGCGTGTGCGTGTGTGTGTGCGTGCGCGTGCGTGTGCGTGTGTGTGTGTGCTAGTTAGGGTGTTTGGCTGATACCCAAACAGTCAGCAACCTCAAAGGAATTGCAAGGAGCAGTTGTCTTGGTGGCTAATGTGTGCCAGGCTACATCTCTCACACACACACACACACACACACACACACACACACACACACACACACACACACACACACACACCAACGCCAACGCGCTGCCTTTCCCACACCTTCTTTAGTCTCCTTCTTTAGGTTCTTGGAAGTTCCAGGTGAAATGGCAGGGACAGGCTTGTGGCCTACTGCCAGAATGATCAGGGAAGAAGCAGTTTTACAGAGTTTAAGAGGAAGGGGAGATGATTAGTGATGGAAAAGAGGGATAGAGGGACAACTTTTTTTTTTTTTTGGCCATACCAGCTGTCCAGCCCTGGCCTACCAGACTACCCAGAAGCATGTTAGAGTCGTGACCGGGAGAATGCTGCTGCATCCACAGGCCTGTTTACCTGCCAGATGGGGGGGCTGGGGGTTGAGGGAGGGAGGATTTGAAAAAAAGCAAAGGGACAAATAGAGAAAGAAAGAGAGCAAAATGGAAGATAAGCAATAAAAAAAACAAAACCCTACTGGACAGCTTAGTTTGTCAGATAGAAATGACCTTGCATGTTTCTTCAGAAGTAGTGATCTCTCACCCTCACTCACATCAGTATTGATAACAGATGTGTGTTTTGCTTACAGTTTCTCTTTTTTCACAGATGGCCAGCTCAGACATATAAAAACAGGAGAGCCCTTCGTATTCAACGCCAGGGAGGACCTCCACCGCTGGAATCAGAAACGATATGAAGCTCTCGGGGAGGTAAAAGCAATGTACCTTTTTTAAGGAATATTAAATATATATCAGGGAAGCCTTGTTCAGCAAACTTGTCCACAGCTTTTTGGCCTGTAAAAAAGGGATGTAACAATCTAAATATAATATTGAACCTTCTCACTGAGACTAAAAAAACATCCACCAGGAAGGTGTAGAACTGGAAGAGTTGTTTTCTTTCAAAGTCAAATATAGAAATCATTTTGGAATAAAATAAGTTGCTTTTTCGTAGCCCTTTGCTGTTCCTGTAAAATTGCCAAAAACTCACAAGAACAGAATACCAAATTGACACTCCAAAAGCCAGAGCTGTAAGAACCCAACAGAAAACTGAGGACCGTAGGCTGACTGTGTTGTTGCACACCTGCTCTATTATTAGTATTTATATAGTATAGTATTTATTTATTTTTGGTAACATGACATTTCAAAAAATGTGCCTTCGTTGTTGATTCTGTGAAGAGTTAGCATGACAAGTTTCTAACATTAACTTCATTATAATGGTGTGAGGCAGATGAAGTTGGCTTTTTAGATATATTGCATAGACACTGAAAGCTACTCAGTCTGTGGCATTTTAAGGATTTCTTTCCCCACATACCCCAAAGGGGGTGGGGGGGGGGGGGCACGCACGCGCACGCGCACACATGTTTGCAAACTGCAACACCATCGATCAAATCACACTTCACTGTAAAGTTCACCTCTAACTTACTTCAGTAGTACAACCAACTGCAGTATCCATTAATATAATGAGACAATGTTCTTTTGTAATCAGTTTTTTTTTTATTTGCATCCCCTGCTATGTTGCTTTTAATTGCGTTCAGTCTTTGAAGTTCAAAGCAAAGTGATAGAGCCGTTTGTGGGATTACCTGTGTGTTTTATTATTTCTAATGCAGGTATACAGTCGCTCCTTTGAGAGTCAGCCTTCTGTGAAGGCTTTATTTCCCCTCTCTTCTTTTGCCTGCTAAGGCACTATCTTCCAGCATCTAAAAAGACTTCAGGAGCAAACATTTGGTTGCATGCAAACAGAGGCCCTGAAAGAACACACAGACATTTAAACTAGAACTGGGGAAATCCAAGGGGGGGCAAACATTTGAAGCATACAAAAAAAAATCATCAAGCAGGATTTATGCAAATATTATTCACAAACTGTGATTAAAAAAATGGACAGTATTTCCTTAAGACAAGAAAAAGGGAAACTGTGTCGATCAGTGCTGATAGGCGCTCGTGTTAAGAGGACAGATACTGTGTTGACTGTGTTGCAGGAGACTCACTGGTGGAGAAGAAAGGAGCACTACCTGAATAAGCATTATTACCCGTCTGTTGTTTTAGGCCACAGATGATATAAGAAAATGAATATCCTACCTTGTACGGCTTTGCAAGTGCAGATGCATTGTTTGTACTGGTGATAAATATGCTCCTTTATAAATAGACACTACTGAATAGAATACCCTTGATAGTAAAGAGGGTTATTCTGCTTAGTCAGCCTTCGTATATTATAGTATAGTATAGTATTTCACACAAACATACCAAGCTGATCACTCCTGGGTTTGCTGGCCAACAAATGATTTGTTTGTTCATCTGATCTATTGTTTATCTCTTTCCTCTCCTTCTTGTCTTCATCAGGCAGGAAGAGATTCTTTGTATGTCATTAGGGTAAAAGTGGAGTAAATTTCTACTCAAGCATTATGGGCCCCCAGACCACTACAGAGCTCCCCACATGTTTCTCCTCCCTTCACCTCCTCCCTTCCTCTCTAGGACTGAGTGGACTTCTTCAAACTATCCTGCGTCTCACATCCTTTTTGTACATATCCCTGAATGGAAAGATAATTCATGACAACTCTGGACTGCACGACCCATAATGAAATAAATACAGAGTTGTCTGCGACTGCACCATGCGACTCTGCAGAATCAATAAAGTGCACAGACTTACTAAAACATGGTAATGCTTGTGCTATGAAAATGATGGCTACCTGTTGGAAATATTTGGATGCTACTCCTTAAGATGATTGCAAGAGTGTAATGGACTTTGGATTTAACTCAGCCAACTTTAACCCTGGACATCCAAAGGGGGGGACACAGTCACCAGTGACATTCTACCTTCGCTTAAATTGTCAAAGGTGATTTTATGTTATGGAGCAAATTCACTTTAGGTGCTATGGTCGATGAGAAAATACACATTTAACTCAACAAACTAACAGTCACATCCATCGCATTCTATGATAAACTGGATTTATTTGCAATGAGTTTTCAGAAGTTTAAAAAAAAAAAAAAAACAGTTCTGATTTTTAGCAACTGGATGTTATGTGAGAGTATGTCAAGTATCTTATATCAGTACTACTATTTCCATTCCAAACAAAGGACATCTGTCTGATATCAGTTAGTCAGGAGAACAGGTAGACCCACCTCATTTGTAGCTCACCATATGTCTCTACTTCCTTCTAATTTGCATACTGCCTTGTTTGGCTGTAACTTTGGCCCTGAGTCTATTCTTGACTTCCTTCTCCTATTTAATGATTTAACCAAGCAATGTAACATGTTTTCAAAAAAGGGTGGATTGTAGATCAGATTTGATATAAAACAGCCACAGTCTGTGTTAAAGAAAAATGGCAAATCATTGTTAATAGTGGTTATTATGGTAAGCACAACATGTTGGATCATATTCTGCAAAAGTCAGAAATAATTTTAAAGTTTAAAATTCAAAAAGATTTAATAAGCAATAGTTAGTAGAGTGAACAAATAATGTTTGGATGTACTACATTTAAAGACGACAAAAGAAGCCAGAAATCTTTGTTGTAGTCGATAAAATCCACATAATGTAAAGAATGAAGTTATCCCTCTGTCACACATGAGGTAATTAAAGGACGTCTCTTTCAGGAGGAGTCACAAAGCTTATCCATGTCTTCATTTTAAGTAGACTCAACTCTTCTGATGCTGGCAGGCTGATTCAGAAAGCTCATGGAGATCCTCTCAATAGAAGTTTCTCTATCATTTCCTCTATGTCAAATCATTTACTGTTGATCAGAGTTGTAAAGATTCATCGTGAGGCAGCTACAAATCGTTTCAAAGGTGTCAAGGTTCGAATCGGTTCACTAAAAAAAATTAATTGCAGGACTATCAGCAGCAGCTGTAGAGCACAGGTGCTTGGTTGTAATAAGCAGGTGTTATCATCGCAGTTGAAGCGTTTTTAAAATAAAAGAAAATAAAAGAGTTCAGAAGATAACCGATGAGACCAAAACTGTGGGCAAATATTACAACGAGACAGAAAACTTCATAAATAGCACAACCAACATGATGCAATTTTTAATCAACAGCACAGTGAGAAGCGTCAATCACATCCCGCTTCTCTCAAAATAAATCGTATCGTGAACTCAGTATCTTGAGTTGGCTGAATCGTTACATCCCTACAGTTGATTCATAAAGCACCATTTGGGAATAATCAAATTCCACTCGGATCATCTTGGCTTGGCGTGCCTGCTGTTTCTGAAGTCAAAACTAAACACAGACGCAGCTTTCAGTTTTCAGCTCTACTAACCTGTTATAAACTCTTTGGAGATGTGTTGTCGTCTCTGACTGGAGCCACTTAAGTGAATCCGCTATATTATCTTCCCTGGCATAGTTTGTATTATACATACTTTTGTCAGTTGTCTTGGTTGCTTTGTCTCTGTCCATCTCTCTGTCCCTTCTTTCTTTCTACCTCTCTGTGGCTCTACATCCTCACAGTCCTCTGTGTGTGTGTGTGTGTGTGTGTGTGTGTGTGTGTGTGTGTGTGTGTGTGTGTGTGTGTGTGTGTGTGTGTGTGTGTGTGTGTGTGTGTGTGTGTGTGTGTGTGTGTGTGTGTGTGTGTGTGTGTGTGTGTGTGTGTGTGTGTGTGTGTGAGAGGGCTATGGGGCGGCGGCTGTATTGTCAGACACATCACAGCACCAGATGTCCAATTTGCACTTCAGCCTTGTCTGAATGGGGGGACGGACAGAAAGGGGAGGATGAGGGTGTTGGTGTGATGGCCTCCAAGCAAAAAAAAAAAAAAAAAAGAGAGAGAGAGATGTGACCAAATCTGGCACAAGAGCAGGGGATTAATTTTTTTGTAGTCTTCAGTTTTTATCCCTCAAAAGTAAACAGTTTCCAATATACATAAGTCATAATTTATCTATTTGTTAAGAGAATTATAAATTTGGTCTTGAAAGGTTTAAACCATACACTTTGTTTGAACTACTTGGGCTGCCACTATATTTTAGTATAAGTGTAAGTAGAAAGCAAACTTGGCACGTGGGCTGTGCCTCACTGAGAAACTTGAAATCCTGGCATAGTTACTCAAACACCTTGTTATGAACTATTAGGACGGAACTGTTTCAATGTAATATGAGGTTCTTTAGGGCAGTGGTTCTCGACTGGTGGCTAGGGACCCAGAGGTGGGTCATGGAGCTATTTTCAGG
This sequence comes from Symphodus melops, assembly GCF_947650265.1. Taxonomy (NCBI): domain Eukaryota; kingdom Metazoa; phylum Chordata; class Actinopteri; order Labriformes; family Labridae; genus Symphodus; species Symphodus melops. Next base: position 41,100,670 of record NC_136691.1, on the reverse strand, counting down.
GGGTCGCGAATATGTAGACTACCTGGGGAAAAAAAAAAAAAACGTGTGTGAAAGATGTCTCTTTGTTTGTTCAGTTCAGTTTCTTGCTTCTGTCACATGACTTGTCCCAACTGATATCCAAACTACAGCGTTTTTCAGTAAATAAATCTGGGTTGTCCTGAGGCAAGAGGAGTTGAGAACCACTGATTTAAGTTATTCTGCTATTATTTCCTTCAGAGTAAGTTTGTAACTTTTTATAATTTCATTTGTATGTATCTCTGTGCAGTTTGAAGCTGCAGCATTAGCAAAGAAAAATATTTCTCTTGTTTGTGCAGAAATAGGAAAAATATCACTTTTGTTGTGACTAGACTCTTCAAGTACTTTCTTAAAGGATTTTCCCATAAGCCTAAGTTTATAAATAGTTATATTGGTCTAATGTGTTTTGTGTGTGTAGAGTTTTCTCTCTTTCTTTTGTATTCTGATCTGACATATTTAATAATAATCAAAATCAACAGCAAAAGTGCAAAGACATTTTCCATCCTTTTTTTTCTGACTTCTATGGTTGTGAGTGTACTAATGCTGTGCAGGCTATCTGAACAGTGTTGAAGATGCAGCAGGGTCACCTCAGTCTGTGTAGGTGTCAGTTGTAGTCTAATTCCTGTGATTGGGTGATGAATCTCTCTGATAGAAGACAAGCATAGGGTCTGGCCCAGATGGAGCTCTATTAAGCTGTTAATAAATGAGGATTCTTCTCTGCTCTGCCTGCATCTGTGGGATGGAAGACACTCACACATTTGTAAACACACACACACACAGTCAGAATATTATAATGAAGCAAAGCTAGCCAGATGGCTGAATTAGAAAACCGTCTCTCTCTCTCTTTTTCTTTCTGTCTCTTCATTCCCCCCCTCTCTCTCTCTTTTTGTTTCTCATACTCTAAACTGTCTCTCTGTTATCTTTTCTTCTTCTTCTGTCTCCCTCTGTTTCCTCATAATGGATGCTTGATGTTGTCATTTCAGTGACCAGCTGGCCAACGGTGCAGCTCTGCTGAAGCGCTCTTGAGCAAAACACTGAGGAGAAGGGAATAGAATATTAATGAAACATTAGTAGCTTATTATTGAAAAAAATATAAATTTATTGTACATAATATTACACTGTAATATATTACATTATATTGCAATTTAAATGATTTCACATGTTGTGTTTTTTGCACTTTTTTTTCTGCAGCAGGAAGACATGCTGTATACTCTTAAGGCATTTAGACTGACAACTCTAATTAATGATGGGATATTGAACTTCCTCAAGTCTAATAAATTACTTTATAAGTGATGGAGCAGTCATGTTGTGGGAACCCCATAGAGAGGCCTCCATACTGTACTTAAAGAATCAGAAGGCCCCATACCAGTCGTGGACCATTCGGTTTGGAATCTAATGGGATCTCTCTATAGAGTGACTATAAATGACAGCTGTCTGCCTGGAGTCACTGACTGCCATCATGTCTCCAGTCCCAAAACACTTAAACACTGCTGCTACAGCGTCTGCTCAGAGCATATAGGAGGAAACAGACACAGTCAGACAAAAGTGGTTTCAGGGAGTAGCTGAGGTGGATTTGAGGTGATGAAAGAGAAGTGAATTGGACAAGGGGGGGGGTTGTTTTTTTGTTTGTTTTGTTGTTGTTGTTTTTTTTTTGGGGGGGGGGGAGGGGGGGGGGGGGGGCGCTGGTAGTTACAGTGCTGGCATCTGTCGCTACTGCCGTCACCCAAGGTGGTGTACAGTACTTTGCTTTGAATTAGACCTCCGCCGACTTCTCAGTTAACACCTGAGGAGGTCATTACGATGCCATTAGTGGGAGGAGTGCAGGGAGGGAGCGACACAGAGAGATGGATCGCTGTGTGCGTGTAAACAGTCGGTCTGTGTCTGAGAACTTTCTCTTCCCCTTGAGAGTCCCTCACTCCTCTGACAGAAGAGTAACACAGAGCTCATGGGAATTACCACTTCTCTCTCTCTCTCTCTCTTTGTTTCCCACGTGGACTGACAGATCACAAATGCACAACAATAGGCTCTATTTTAAAACCACTTTTTGTTGGTACACAAGGCTGACTTAAAATAAACAACCTTTTTATTGCTTCGTGCTCTCTCTCATTTTCACACTGTCTTTCTGAGTGCACTTTGCTGTTGTTGTTGCCATTGTTGTGCTGCATTGTTCGGGGGGGATTTTCTTTTTTTTCCCCCCTTTCTTCTTCATCTCGTCTATTCTCTGGAGAAGAAAGAACACTTTCCTGGGTGCAGCCAGTGATACAGCGAGGGACAGCTCTTTCAGTTTCATTATACAAACTGCTTTGATGCCTCTTCTTCCTCTCTGGTTTCTATGGCTAAGTGGCTTTTGGAAGGGGTCTCTGGACTGCAGAGACAAGAGGTGTGTGTGACTGAACATGTGTTTCTTTATATATGCCGCTGCCTTGAGTCTACGTGTGCTCATTGCTGACACTGAGATAAACAAGTGTGGCTCTATTGGCCGCAACCGGTTTCAAATTACATCATTTAAGAGCCTTACAAGGCCTCAAAAACAGCTTTGCAACTTTGACTGGATGTATCCAGAGGCTTTTTGGAAGTATTTTGTTTCTATTAATTAATTGATTGCTTAGTTTTTGGGGTTTTTGTGATTTTTTCAAATTTTTAAATTTAAATTTTTGCTTAGTGAACTATCGGCATCTGGCCTGAAACTAGTCTAACAGACCATTTAATCTATCTCCATAAAATGTACGCTGACCCTGATAAACATCAGGTCATCATCCCGGCATCTCTCCGGGCTCTTTTTATCTCATTAGTTCTCTTCCTTCTTTGTAATTACCTCATTTCCTTTTGTTGCTGTTGACTAGCCTATTACAGTATTTCACTATTTTCATTCCTGCCTTCCTCTATTCCCTTACTCCTGTTCCTCATCTCTTCGTCACCCCCCTCCTCTTAATCTTTCCTCGTCTTCCTGTCCTGAATGTGCCCAGGAAAGATGATCTCCTTGACGCCTTGGTGAGCCAGTGAGCCAAACCAGGCATGACTGTTGCAATCAGTGCAGGAGCACAAACTCATGCACACACATTAACCGATGTGCACAAATAACGTGGGCGGCATATGTCCGTCATGAGGAGGTGAAAGACGTATCAAGTTGCAGCCACAAAAGTCTTCATTAAGACCATGACTTGGTGTGAGATTGAGAGTGATGAGGGGATTGTTATGGGGATGGCCAGGTGTTTGAAGAAAGTTGATGTGACAGCCCACCAATCTGAAGGAGTGTTTTCAAGACCCACGTCTTTTACTGTTTGCTTCGCTCGTCCATCCTCTCAGCTGTTCACTGCAGCGGGAGCTGGCACCAACCTCTGGCTCCCAGGGATTACCTCTCCTCCCTCTCCCTTCTTGTCTTCTCTCCTTCCTCCTGCTGAGCCCTCCTTTAAGTCCCTTCCTTCCTCTCTGATCCTGCTCTACTTGCTTCATCGCCACAATGCTTCCTCTCTACACAAACAAAGCGCAGACAGCGCTGACCTCACCGCAGAAGATCTATTTCAGACTCTCCCACGTCTGCTCTCACTGTCACGAAGGAAACACTAGTGTTTGAGGCTTGACCGTCATCCGGATGTCCTCGCTTCTTTACTACAGTAGATGGCTCCAAAAGGGACAGCTGTAAACTGTCAGTCAGGGTCATTGTCTTTGGAGGTTTGATGTCCTCTCTTAGACTTTGTCCCCCAGTTTTCATGACACTAAATAAATTCACACTTCATGCCATACAGTTGCAGCGCTATCTATTCGTATAGATGACAGTTTAAATTGGTTATAGATAAGACATTATGTTCATAAAACCCTTTGATTTAAATATAGTTGTTATCGTTGTCCCTTCCCCCTGCCTTCCCTTCCTTTATTTGCCGAAACCACTACTTATGCTCATCCTACCGTCTGATGTGGCGATGCAGCCACTCAGCTGCTTCCTGCAGGCGTTTCATTAAAGCACTAATAACACATTGGTAATTAGGTGACAAAGAGCCTTTTCTTATGGTGCTGATCAGCTGCAGAGACATAGAACTCAGAGGCCCACACATAAAGAGGTTAGCTCTGACTGTGTGTGTGTGTGTGTGTGTGTTTAAGATATTAAGCCAATCCCTTTTTGTCGCTACACTTTTTTCCCCTTCCTGTTAAATGGAGCTATTTGTTAAGATTATGATTTTGCTTCCTAAAAAGTTGACCAGCGTTCAATATAAGCTATAAGATGAATACAGATGTACACACAGCGTATAAACAAGCTCGCGAGCTTCTTTATGATCAGCTGTTTCCTCGTGTGAGTGGAAATGCGTTTACACAGAGAAAGTCTTGCGTTCTTTCTACATTTCCGTCTCTCTCCTCATTCCATATCAGTGGGTTTTTCGAGCCACCTGAGGCACTGAACAAATAACGTAGTGCAAATGAAATTTCCTGAGAGGCTTATTGATGTCATTAAACACTAGCATACTGAAGCCCCAAATCATTTTAGTCTTCATCAGACCGGCTGACATTTTAGTGAATTAACTGTTGGTGGGTTGGGCTGAGGTGGAGATGTTTGAGCTCTCCTCGTGTTTTCCCTCCTTCAGCGGGTCAACATGTAGAATCGATGGTCTAATTTGGTCGTCTGCTGGCCTTTGATTGTCTGTCATAAGGCCGATATGTGTCTAGCCTGTAATGCTTTTCTTGCGTGTTGTTTTCAAAGCGCTACATTAACTTAGCATTGACTTTCTTTTGGCATAAAAAGTGTGTGGCGATATGATTATCAGAAGAATTCCCCTTTGACTAAATAGCAGAAGGTTTCAAGGTGAAAAGGCCAACGTATGCTAAAAGAATGTAGAGTTAGAAATGCACAATTTCATCCTTCTGTACAGTTGACATTTTAAAACTCGGTCATACAGACGTTCGTGTGTGCATAAAATCAAATAATCCCATCAGTTTGTTTCAAATTTAGTTTCAGTCTGTTTTATTTTTGCTCTGGTGAAGTTTGTCTGTGATGACAGAGATTTGCTCTCTTTTCTGACTAACTTTAAGAAATGCTGTGCTTCCAGTGTTAGTGACGCTTTCTTTCTTTTTAGGAATAGCTACAGCATGGAAATACCGTGTTGTTGTTTTGTAGCTTTATTGCTGCCGTCAGAAACGCATAGTGCCGTCTTTTAAAACATGATCTACTGTTTTAGTTCCCCAAAGTCCTCTAGTGCTTGTGAATGTGTTGCTGTAAAGGCTGTCGATGTAGTTTGAGGTTTTAGAGTTTCTAATACTGGAGTTTGTGCAGATCATTTTTAATGATGCCTTCTTTTTACATATTTCTACTTCCCTGTAATCATTAAATCAAAGTAAACCAAACTTCCCACAGCTCTGAGTGTCATGTCGTTCTGCTTATCTTGACACTTATTCCACGAAGTCTGACGCTTCAAAAGTTACACAAAGGGAAATATATTAGAGCTATACAGCTTCACGCTTGCTCTTCCTGTGGTCCATAAAACCATCATCTTATGTCAGAACGTGTACAGGACAGTGAGTCTGTCCTAGCATTAATTAATGACACAGCATCACAGCAATAACAACGCGGCTCGCAGCAGTGGTCACATGCTTCTTTCTGTACTATCACAACTTGTCTGTCTTTCTCTCACAACCCATCAAACATCAAAATCTGTCCCGCAGTGCTCTTCTCTCGTTTCTCAGCTGAGCACGGCAGGAGGAGGAGGAGAAAAAAAAAAGGCAGAAAAAAATAAGAAAAATGGAAAAGAAAGTTGTTAATGTCACTGAACCATGAAAGGCTTGGCCCCAGGTTGGAATGATTCGGTATACAAGGTTCTTTAGTGCTGTGGCTGCAGGGATAAACATAACTTACATCAGCCCTCCACTTGTACAGGAGATTTCCTCTCCTTACAACCTCAACACTCTTAACTGCACTGTTATTCACACACACACACACACACACACACACACACACACACACACACACACACACACACACACACACACATACACACATACATACAAACACACATGCAGTATGATCCGGACCCTTTCATGTAGCTCACACACACACACACACACACACCAGAGGGCAAACGAGGGTTTTGAATAGTATTTTTTATTCCGTTTGTAAGCATGACAGACGATGCTGTTGCTTGTTCACACACACACACACACACACACACACACACACACACACACACACACACACATACATACACACACATACATACACACACACACACACACACACACACACACACACACACACACACACACACACACACAGTTTAGTCTGCTTTTGTTGGATTGATTTGTATCAACAGGAGTGTATAAATATTCGTGTATTAGACTGTACTATAAATGTAATGTTTGACTGTGTCTTTGTTCTGTGTCTTTTTTTCTCTCTCCAGATCATCACTCAGTATGTTTACGAGCTGTTGGAGAAAAAGTGCAACATGACTAAAGAAATCCTGCCAGTAAGTACTCTGAGTGAAAGGAGGCATTTTCCCTCTTTGATAATGCCCTTGAAGATTAAAGCGAGTATTAAAAATGAAAATTGACGTAAATTCTTTGGCTTCAGAGTGTGATTATAATATTGAGTGTCCTGTTTAAAAAAAAAAAAAAAGGAAAGAAAAGGGGGATTGTGAGGAGTCAGCTCTGCTCATTCTCCACCATTCTTTGTCTCTCTATCTCACTCACTCCCTCTCTTTCTTTTACTCGCATCCTTTGTGCAAAAGTGTCTCCTCAACAAATTAACTGTATTGTGACGTGTCATTTCAAAGGCGCAGAGGCACAGCATGCCGATGCTTAATCTGTTTTGCATTCAGTTGCACTGAAGGGGACTTTCTACTGCGCCGTCGTGGAGTTATTCTTTGCCCAGCTCATCCCGGCTCAGAGCACACACTTGATCCCTTTTATTTGTGCTCGGAGGCATGTTTGTCTCTTTTTGCCCCCCTTTACCCCTTCATCCCTGCTCTCTTCCCTTTATAAAAGTTGTGATCATTTTTCAGGTTGCGTTTATAGCGATGTTATGCAGCGCTGGTGTTTAGGAGCTGAGCAGAGTTAGCCCCAGCACTAACAGTGTCCATAAATCACATAGCCAGGGACTCACTGCCTTTCATTAGACCCCATACACTTTTACTGGTTTATCTGCGTGGCCTATTTATCTCATTATTCCTCTGGAAAATTGCTCTGTTCTGCTTTTCTGCTCCCCACTCGCCTGTGTGTATCCTGCAAGCAAATGTGTGTGTGTGTGTGTTACTGGTGGGTCCGTCCACCTGCATGGCATTGAACTTGTGACCTCAGATTTTAAGAAGATTAACCACAGCCAAGTACAGGGCGAGGGAATGAGGGAGCACAAGAGAATAAAGGGTAAGATTTTCTCCCTCTCTCGGCTCTCTTTGTCTGCTTGGATTAAGTTCTTGCAGCTGCCACCCATGGCTTTTATGGACAGTGTTTGTCTCTGTAGAGATTCTTCCAGCCATACTTGGGAGGGATGCATAGACGGTGTGGACGCAATGTGCGCACACAAACACACACACACACACACACACACACACACACACACACACACACACACCAAAAGACACACACTCCTAGCCTCTCTGTCAGTCTGTATTCCTCTCGGCCTTAGTTTTAATCACATTAAGGCTGTTTTCTATTCATAATCATTGACGGTAGTGAACTGATGTATGACTTTTTAACTACCAAGGCTACAGATGAGAATGTAGTTACTTCTCACACTTCTGAACTGCTTTCTTCATTAGGAGGAAATTCAGTGAAGCAGAAATCAAAGCTTTTGCATTAAGCCGATTTTCTTTGTATTTTGATGAAGTTCAATGATGCAAAAGCAAATACAATCATATTCAAAACATTTTTTAGCAGTTGAACCACTAAAAGAACATTGACTGGGACAGTTTACGTTTCCCTTTTAAAATTGATTGTTATAACAAGTGTTTTCCTGATTCTTTAGGTTGATGCTACAGACGATGAACCCACCAGTTTTATCTACCTGAGCCCTGATGCCTTGTCCAACCCATCCAAGCTGCTGTTGCTGATCCAGGGCAGCGGCGTGGTGCGGGCAGGTCAGTGGGCCCGCAGACTCATCATCAACCAGGACCTGGACTCAGGGACACAGATCCCCTTCATCAACAGAGCCATGCAGGTAGGGGACAAAACAAAAGAAGTTCAAGCTTACGGCGTTAGATGTTGACCTGATTTTCTGATCTTTGATCCAACATGTTTGTTTTCATGTTTTGTGAAGAGGGACATGTCTGCTGAGGGCACCGAGGACAAAAAAATCACGTTTTCTTTTCGGCTGGTTTTTTTCCCCTTTCTTATATTTTCCCTGTGACACATCCTTGGCTTCAATATGTTTGTTTGTTTGTGTTCCTTAAAAAAAAAAAAGATGTTCCTTCTCATTCAGTTTTCCTTTCCTGTGACACATCTCTGGTATGAAGACATTTTTTTTGGCCACATGCATTGTGCTCATAATGTGCTCTTTGGTACCACAGTAATTCACCCAAGGGGCATTGCAAGTGTGACAAACAGTGTTTCTACAAAAGGCAGGTTTGAGTATTTGGGGCTGTGGAAAACATTCTACTGATGAGTGTTATGGTATTTTGTTTTTTTCTTGTAATTGACTGGAGGTTGGAATGTGGAATTGTGGGTAATTTGATGTTGCTTTGCATTTTCATTGTTTACACTCTGGATGTTCTGGATGGACCAAATTCAGTTTAAGGTCATTGTAAGATTAACACAAGTGAAGGGTTGGAAGGAAACGTCATCCCTTAGTCATATACCATTTATGTGATGCTGAGCAGTTTCTGCCCCTCTAAGCATCATTTCCATACAGAGTCACACAACAGGCTGACTTTCATTCACAGGTGCCATACTCCTCAGTAGAACTACTATCATTCCAGTTCTTTCACCAGTCTTGAGACTTATATTGTCTTGTTAGTGAAATCTAGCACATGATGATTGTTACACAGGAAAACATTCATGCATCCTTGATTCATGATTCCCATACTGCCCTGTGAATTCACAGGCACTGAGCACTGAGAGAGAGGGTGAGATAATGTAATGTGCAATATAGATTAGTTTTTCTTTCCCCACCCTATGATCACACACACAAGTGTATACATCTGTGTGTCAGCAAGCACATGCTTGTCTTATTATTTTCATCCCCATCCCTGTGTTCATTTGTCATCCTGACCAAAGCTACCTGTGTAATTTCATCGCCCCGCTGTTTAAATTGACTTTGGGGAGATCCCCCCCCCCCCCCCCCCACACACACACACACACACACACACACACTCCTTCATTTTGTCCATCTGAATGCAGTAAAGACTTTCACTGCTGTGTAAAGTCTTCTCCTGCGGTGTGCAACACCAGGAGAGGTTTGGGTTGTGTGTGTGTGTGTGTGTCCTGTGTTGTTTAACAGATGATCCGGCTTTCCCAAGACTTTGAATTATAGTCACCTTGGCTGCTATTTCAGCTGGATAAGGGTTGTGCTGCAGAGAGCCGAAGTGACAGCTTCGATATAGAGAACACGGTGTGTGTAGTGCGAGTGTTGCTCATTCATCATAGTAAACAAGAAATCGCGTTCTCACACCCTGACAAATCATCATCCAGGCATTTACAGCACACGGGCCGTCTACTCTGTGTGTGCAGTGGAGAGACAGGCAGGGACATTTACAGTCAATTCATGCCTACTGTCTGCATCTATTACGGGAATGTTTGAGGTTTATTATGTCATACCATCAGGTTTGTGAGGATGTGTAGTTTAGTCCTTAGACAGTTAGAGCAACCGTACAATCTGAAGCACAATGTAGAGAGATTGAATTTGGGCCGTTGTTAGTAAAACGGTATTCATTCTTTACCTTAATGTATATACTCTTATAGCAACACGTGATAAAACATGTTTGATGAATGACCCTCACAGAAAGATGACAGCTCTATGATACAGCAAATACAGTAGGTCTAATCCAGCATAATTTTTTGATGGGACTAGGGATGTAAAGATTAATCGTGAGGCAGTTAAAATCGATTCAAAGGTGTCAAGGTTCGAATTGCTTCTCTAAAAAATATACAACAAGACAGAGAACTTCAGAAATGGCACAACCAACATGATGCAATATTTAATCGACAGCACAGTGAGAAGCTTCAATCACATCCCGCTTCTCTCAAAATAAATGAGACAATCGTATCGTGAACTGAATCGCAATGTGAATGTTGAGCCTGTGCAATGTTGTCGGCCAGTAGGTTTTTTTTCATTAGATCCCTCACAAGCGAAGAAGAATGAGCTAATCTGTGAAATTAATATCACTAGCATGACAACAGCATGAAGTTTACAACCATTGTAGTTATACGGTAAAGTATTTTCAGCGAATACTTATGAGTGATTACAAGACTGGTCAATGAGAAAAAACCCTCAAAAATTGAGTTAGAGAGCCGACATCTATTCAATAGTACACACTAAATTATCTAATTTCTCTTGGCATACATATATATATATATATATATATATATATAAATAAATGTATGTATTTGCTTTAGTATATGAGCTATTGACTCTGGCACAATGACAAAAACTCAATATTTTGAATTCAAATTTTCAGTTAAGTGTTATGACTGGTCGAATGTGGACTTTTCCATTAAACTCTCTAATGCTTAAACGAGGTTCTATTTTCCAAAAAAAAAAAAAAATGTTTTCTGGCTAGAATCTGTTGCCCCTGGTGCAACTCGTGTGAAGTTTCTCATGGGAAGTTGATTGGAAATTCTAAGCCTGCAGCAAAGGGTCAAATGGAGTGTGTTCAGAAAATAAGGGGGGGGGGGGGGGTGGCTTTGCAAAACATTAACAAGCAAACAGACACACCACAGATATTACATTTCATTCGACTCTGTACTTCTGTAGTTTGTGTGTGTGTGTGTGTGTGTGTGTGTGTATGGTTTTGCACATCCGTGTGTCACAGCACCACTCTGAAAGTCTTAGCCATGTTCCGTGGAACTTTGAGTCAGCTCCTCCCTCCTGAAAAATGATCTGATCGTGCTCGTTAATCTGGCCCCCCCACACACTACACATGGACATATGCAAACATGATAGCAGGGTGAAACCTAGGCGACCTTAATGACACCTCTTCATCTGCTCTCTTCCTGCCTTAACCACCATGCGCCACTTTTTTTTTTACTGCTTTTTGCCCAAGAAGGTCCAAAACATTGTTTCTACAGTAGGTAAATCTTTATGGTGACATAGGGTTAAGAGATTTTTGCATTATATGTGCAGGTCTTCTGCATGTTGTCTTCACTTGCAGCACATGGAAGTTAGGCTGTTCCCACAGCCTTGTGGTAAAGTGACAGGTGAGCGTAGGATGCTCCACCAACAACCAGAGAGGAAAAGGGGGTTCACTAGAAGGAGAGGGATGCAGAAAGTAAGAAGAGTTATGATTGGTTGGAAGAGGACAGGAAGGTAAAAAAATAAATAAAAAAAAGTGGGGTACAGGAAAGATTGAAGCAGGGAGAGAGAAATGAGAGAAGGATGAGGGAGTGACTGCAAATGGGGAGGGACTGGAAGAGGAGAGACGGGAGTTTAGAGGGAAAGAGAATCGGCAGAAGGCAGGCTTCTGACAGCTCCACTACTGGGAGAGGGCCTCTTAATGACAGCTTATTCCTTCATGATTTCAATTCCTGACAGTCGACAGGTCTGCTTGTTGCATCATGGCAGCTGTATCATTACCTTCTGGCCCTGTCACTGCTCTGCATCCTGAGACTGAGATGGTGGAGGTGGAGGGTGGGCGCCATGGGGTTTGGAGGGACTGAGGGAGGGGGAAGAGAGAGAGAGAGTGTAAAATGTGGGGTTACAGTCAGAATAATTGAGTAAGGAGGGAATTTTGGAAGGTGGGATCGTAACTTTTGGTTGCAGTTGGAGTAAAGAGTTGGACTTAAAACTTGTGGAAGTTTGTGAACGCATGAATACTGTGGCGATGCCCCCGTGTTTTTTTTTCTTTCACGCCTTTAAATGGGTTCAAAATTGGTCCCATGGGAGTTCTCCTGCAGACAGCATTAGTTTTCTTCTGACTTTAAATTGCTCCTTTTTCCAGGGTAAACTGGTTGTTTCCAGATGGTCAAAAGTCTTAAGCTTAATTTAACCATTATTAATTCAATTGCATTCTGTGCTGTTTTTTTTCATTTAAAATCTATTCATTTATAAAGAATAAGATTGCAATACAAAACACATTTATAGCCCCCCATAATATCTCCCAATTGTATGCATCCCTCTCCTTACAGTAAGTCAAGTTTGAGACTTGAGACCCATTGAGAGAAAAAGAAGGCGTGTTGTTTTCAATGTTAAGCTGAAACAGGCAACAATCAAGACGAAGATAAACAAAGCCTAATGTTAACTCTCAGTTTGTTCAATGCTGCTTCCTGTGTGTTGGAACTTACTGCTCGTGTTGTGTCATGACCCTGTTTGGTTTGAAGATCTCTCTCTGTCTCTCTCCTATCCCCCTTCTACCTCCTCTTCCTTTCTCATTAGTTCATCTAATTTCCCCCAAGCGATGAATTAACCTGTGTGTGTGTGTGTGTGTGTGTGTGTGTGTGTGTGTGTGTGTGTGTGTGTGTGTGTGTGTGTGTGTGTGTGTGTGTGTGTGTGTGTGTGTGTGTGTGTGTGTGTGTGTGAGTGTGGATGTGGGTGTGTGTGTTTATGTTTATGTCTGTTTGTACCCAACTAATAACATCTTATGTACAGCGTGCGTAGAGCCTATGTGGAGGCATCAGGTGGTTACAAAAACCAGACGGCTACCATTCAAACCCAGCCAGTCAGATTTAGACAGGGGACAGCCCCAGTCTTGAGGGTGTGTGTGTGTGTGTGTGTGTGTGTGTGTGTGTGTGTGTGTGTGTGTGTGTGCGTGTGCGTGTGCATGTGTATGTAAGGGTCAAAAGATGCTCCGCCTATACCGTGGCCTTGTAATTGCTGCCCTGCTAGCAATCTCTCTCTCTCTCTCTTTCTTTCTTCTCCTCTCTCTCTCACACACACACACACACACACACACACACACACACACACACACACACACACACACACACACACAGGTATATGTGCACCTCCAGGTGGGAAGGTCCCAGCACATCCTGCAGCTCAGATCAATGCACTTGACACTTTCAAAGGCGGGTGTGGGGCCTAGACTTGCTCTGGGGTTAAACCTCTTTTAAATAGCATCCCACGGGAAGGCAGCTGTCAATAACCCACCATAATTACCGGGGCCAGGCCCGCCAAAGGCTCGGCTGTGCAGGCCAAATTAAAAATTGATCAGAGGCAGTGAAAACATTATTTTGTGGTGGTATTCCCTGTCCTAACAGCACACTGCTGCCGTATGTGAAATCTCATCAAGTGAGGTCCAAGCCAGATATCTAGAGACCTATTTATCTATCTGTGTGCCCCCCATGGTCCACATCCACAATGTAGTACTGTCCCTGTTGTAAACATATTATTTGCATATTAAGTGTCTTTCAGTGTTCACACCAGTGTGTGTGTGTGTGTGTGTGTGTGTATGTGTGTCAGTGTGTGTGTGTGTGTGTGTGTGTGTGTGTGTGTGTGTGTGAGGGGGGGGGGGGGCATACAGTATGAGCATCAGCTGAGTGTTATCTGCTCCAGGTAATTTTACATCATCCCCTATCAGTGAGCTTTGTGTGTTTCTGTGTGTACATGGTATGTGTGTGTGTGTGTGTGTGTTTGTTTGTAAACCTTGTAGCAGTATATTGATTGAGGTCTCATTGTGTTTCTCTTGGCAGAAAGCCTTTATTTGTCAGTCAGAGAATGATATGAAGAAGATATGTTCATCCTTAGGCTTCTTTTAGGAAAACAAACACGCCATTGTTTCACAAGACACAGATGAACGAGAACAAGTTTAAATACATCAAAGGTTACAGCACATGTTTTTTTTTTAATCTTTGGTCCTGTATACCATTACTGGTAGAAATACACTTCCCCTTGCTGCAATAAGCCCTGTTTAAATAGATTTTTCAGGAGGTCCTGTCATTACCATAATCACCAGCAACAACCATAATTTGTATCCGGTGCAAATCTGCCAAACACAGATTGAGAGTAATAGTTCAGTTGGGATTTTGATATTCAACATTTGGGTGAAGAGCAGAGGATCAAGTGAAGAAACATCACATTCTGTGGTGTCAGTGAGTGTTGTTTGGTTTCAAGAAACACAGAAAGGGTTGACTTTAACAGACAGAGTTAGAATAATTCAACTCTGGTTCAAGTGTCGGGGTCTGATATTTGATGAATTGTTTTTGATGGTATATCTTTAGAACAGATATTTTCTAGGATAACTCTAAGTTAAAGGTGTGTTCGTTAAACACAGGTGTGACATGGTTTTCAAAAAGTTTAGACATTTTGTTTGGGTTCAAAAAAATGAGATGGATGAGTTCCAAAGAGCATCAGTTAGTTGCACTAGTTTGTAAACTTTGATGTACAACATGTGTACATACTGTGAGGGAACAGACTGTACATCCAAAAAAAGGAATATAACTGATTCATATGTAGATAGGGTGTGCTGTTTAGAGTTTAATGATGTGCCAGTTTCAATCTTACACCACCAACACCTTTTAGAGAAGGAGTGGGGAAACATGATGATAAACAACAGACCATCTTATAGGAAGTTTTTGATATGATTGTGTAACAGAATTCAGTTTTTGCCCAGCTCATATCAACAACTAATTGTCTTATAAAATGTATTATATACCAAAAAAGGGAGTGAGTGAGTGAGTGAGTGTGTGAGAGAGAGAGAGCGAGAGAGAGCGAGAGAGAGCGAGAGAGATAGAGAGAGGGAAGGTGGGTAGTAGGTCATATGCAGCTGCAGGCTGTGTGTGTGTGTCCCAATGGGAAGGTCTTGTTTAGTATGTCTTCCAGAGGGCCCCAGGCAGTGTGTGGTGGATACCTCTTCCCTCTCTCACTGGGAACACTACTCTATGGCCGGTACATGCACCATCTTACACACACTAAGACGCACACACTTGCACTGAAGGGAAAAAAGAAACCTTGACAATCTTTTCAACAATTCGTCAACCTGTGTGCCAGCATGTTCACACTCTGATAGCTGAGGCACAACAGCTTTTCCTTTTTTTTGTTAACAGTTAGGTAAGTGCACGGGGTGTATTTAAGTGTTAATATATAATATGCAGACACAAAAACACGCAGACACTGTCAACAAAAACACACAAAGGCTCTTTCATCTTTTTGCAGATTCTACATGTATCCTCCATCACAGCAGGTTTGCAGAGGTTAAAAGTGCTTAGCTGTGGACGTTCCAGGAGGAAATTGAGTTTTGCAAAGAGCTAGTGTCGAGCCAAAAGGTGATCCACTGTGAATTTACACCAAATTACACACACACACACACACACACACACACACACACACACACACGCACACACACACACACACACAAACATAAGCACGCTCACACACATACAAATCAGCCACGGTGCATCTTTGAGGGTCAGAGTTGAAACCAGCTGTAAGCTCTCCAGAAGCAGTGTCATGCTGCTGGACTGTGCGCCGCACACTTTGATCGATGAGAGGAAACTCAGTGCCTAAATAGGGGTTACCAGGGTTTCAGGGGCTACAGTGGGGTTAGCTGCAAACAACAACAAATCTTTCTTTTAATAGGTTTACTGCTGACTCTGTGCTTAGAAATAGATGCTTGGGGGCTGCTCTGGTTTGCCTGCAGACTTTAGAAATGTAGTTTTGGAAACTGATTTTTTTTTAAGCAATTGAACATCCCAATGATTTATTCAGAGATTTAATCAGCTTTGACATTATTTCCCTCTCTGCATTATGTGTCATAAAGTATGGTGTCTCTAGTTGTCTGCTTTGGGATTTTTCTTTCTTCTTCTGTGACCAGACATCAAACTAGGAATCTTTTATTTGAGGCCTTATCTGTCTTTTGAGACTGATATTGTCTTGCATTCTCTCTGGCTGTGAAATGTACATTTCAGTACATCAGATCAGGGCAGCGATGATGGTGTCTCAGTGTTTCGAGATATGTGTGCTTCTGTGTGCGTGCAAAACAAAGAGGGACAGACAATGAGGAGAGATGGCATCAGTGATCACATTTGTCTGGGGCTCTTTTGTCATCTGCAGCTCAGTGGGTCAGTGGGTAACTGTTAGCGGATGCGTCTCCATGTGACACCTTCAAACAGCAACCATACGTAGAAGACCAAACCTGCTTTAAGCAATGCTACAAAATGCTGGGATTACTCTCAGATTTTTTTTTTTTTCTCACCACAATACACATTTAGCTCCATTATAGCTTATCCATTACTTTTTGTGTAACTTGTCATTGCTTTCATGTGTGTCAACACCAAACTGTGTATTTGCCTGGCTCCCCTCCCCTTTCTATGGTATTACGCTGCTTGTGATAGGTGTTATTATCCTGCTGTATGCTGACAGCCTATCCCTTAACCCTCTTAGGAGCACACTTTGCCACGCTTGGCTGACTTGTTTGCGCTGATGTCAAGTTTTAGCGGTTAGCAGGCGGTTACCATATGCCACTGTGCTGCTGTCGCCCCTGATGTCAGTCAAACTAGTGTCAACCTGATCTCTGAACACAGAGCACCACTGCAAACATCCACAAACATAGTGACAGTGGGAAAAAAAAACCCACACAAAGTCCAATCATACACCTTTTCTGTAAACACATATACACCTGCAATCGATTGCAGGCATATTTATAGCAAATACACACACACACACACACACACACACACACACACACACACACACACACACACACATACACACAGTGACACAGTGTAGGTTGTATCCAGGAAGGACTAACATGCTGATCTTCATCGGCTGACTGAAGGACGCGGTGGCATCTGCAGTGGTTATTGAAGTGGATCATTTCAATAGATTGTGGTAGCAGTGAAAGGACAAAACAAATGTGTGCCATTTAACTCTGAAGCATAATATTGTTTCACTGGACTGTGTGCTGTTATAAAAGGAAATATTTGTCTTAAACGCCCTTTTATGTAGTATCAGTACCAGCATCAGTAATCTGTATTGTTGGCAGCTCTGCAAAAACTTGAGAACACCTGCAGGACATCATCAATAAACTACACTGAACTGAATGAGAGACACTGAATGTAACATTTGTTTTCTTTAATAATGACCACTTTCCTTGATGAAGATCCACATCATATCCACATATTTGTTGTCATCATCTTTACTATTCATATTAAGACAAGATACTTTAGTTAGCTCTTTATTTTTCATTTCTTAGAGGAAAAGTTAGGTTATAAAAGTATTAAAACTATTTCTGTATTGTACTTAAATCAGTGGGATTAGGTGTGAATCATCAGTGGGTGTATTTGCATTATTCTTTGATCAATTCTTCACCATTTATATGCACGTTAGCATTCATGGCTATAGCCATACCATGCACATCTGTTGAATCAGAGGAAGATATTGGTGCGATGCCTTCAGTGCATTCAGCTAAACTGTCTCTCAAAATGTAAAAAAGTCCTGAGAAATGGGCTCTAGATTCTACATCATTGTTACTAAAGCAGACACAAGCATATGTCATTGATTGGAATTGATTGCCAACAGACTTTCAAACTCTCACAACCACAGCTCCTACTGTACGTGTTGATTATGTGTTTTTACCACCTGAAAACTGAATGTAATTATCTTTGTGTTTACCTCCTTTATGCTCTGTCCTACAGCTACCCGCTTAAAACAGTACCATTGATGGGTTCCTGTCCTCTTCTTCTGTTCCCCTCCTAAGATGTTGTGAACCATTTTCTGTGTTGTTTAGCTCTGTGTTCAGAGCAACGACATGGCCCTGCAGCCCTCTGCTCTTTTTGACCTTGTTCAGACTTGCCCTTCCTTTTCCCTCTTGAGTTTTTCTTCCTCCTTCCATTCTTTCTTCCTCCTCTAAGGTTCCCAAATCCCATTCATCTCTCTGGCTCTGGCTCTGTGCTGCCTTTGGAGTCAATGTCTCATTGGCCTTTGACAGCTCAGGACCATAGTGTGTAACCATGGAGGATCAGGCTGTTTCTGCATTCATGCTCTGCCTCTCCCTCTCTCTTTCTCCATTTCTTTCACCCTGTGTCTAAATTAGACATTAGTTAAACTGCTGAGCACTAGCTTGGATGGACAATGATAAAGAAGTAACACTATAGTAACAGTAACATGACATGGTGCAGTACAACCCCAGGGAATGACGAGAGAGAAAGGCACCATAATCCATTATAATTTCACTGATAACATTGTATTAAGGGAGAGAGAAAAAAGGAACAGAGAGCGGGAGAGGGAGAGGGAGGCAGTGGTTGGACGAGCGAGAGGGAGAGATGTGAGGTGTCTCTGACCAGAGTCTGTGCTCTCACTGCAGTGTCTTGTGGTGACCTAGTTGCAACCTCTTTGAAGTCCACAGGCTGATCTCTCTCTAAAGGCTGCAGAGGAGATCTGCTGCATACAGCTTTATTAGACTGGGATAGAAAGAGAGAGAGAGGTGTATCAAATTGTAAGGGTCTTGAACCTGCCCTGAACACACAAAAAGATGTGAGCACATGTCAGTTGGTACATGCTTTCAGGGGTGTGTGTGTGTGTGTGTTTCATTTTTAATGTTTGATTTTTGGCCTTAAATGTGCAACCTCTGTTTATATATACGATTCTTTGTATGCAGCAGGTATTCCACTTGGAATGTTTCGCTGGAATATCGGGCCAAACACAGCCTTTATCCTTTAGCCCACTATATTAGGAGACAGTGGTGCATTGTCAGGAGAGCTGACCTAGAATAGTCCAATCACTCCACATCCCCTGTCTGCCCTCTCCTGTGATCACCACGCTGCCAATGCCGCAGTCTATACTCTGCGTGTATGTGTGTGCATGTGTGCACGTGTGACCCAGTTCAGTCGCTGGTGTCGCCAGGCTTGCCCCTGGTGAGGGCATGCATGTTAGGGCACAAAGCCCTTAGACGAGTGTGTTCTGTTCAAGCACAGCTGTGGATTTCTTAAAACATCTGCTGCTCCCAAAAGTAGCAAAAGGGATTTGTTATCTTTTTATTTTCACATTGTCTGATTAGTTTAGCTCCTTCTTACGTCACCTATACGTTTTGATAAAGTAAAGGCACACTTTTTGATTAGAATGTGTCACAACTAAGGGAACGTTTTGTCTGAAAATGGATTCATACAATAGAAACAGGTGTTTGTGTAAATGTGAGGTTGAGGTATATAAGGCACATGCACACTATAGTATGGCCGTCCACTGAACTCTCTCAATTATCCGGAGCCTTTTTCCTGCGCCCCTCCATCGCTGCATCTCCCCACCTGCTCCCAATTCAGAGCCTGTGCGTGACGACGTACTCTGCTTGGGGCATGCTTAACCTTTTTCCCTGCTGCACAAGTACAACACAAGAAGACACAGACACACACTCTTCTCTTCTGTAAGTTAGGTGTCAATTAAAAAAAAAAAAATCCACTTCAGATCATTTTCCCTTTTTTTTTTCTCCCCCCCCTTTCCTCTTTTCGATCATTCCCTTCCTTTACCTTCTTTTTGAAGTTAGCCCGGGGCCTTTGCAGAGCCTCATCAGCCCTTTGCCTTGGCTAGATTGCATACAGGTACCCTCTGTGGCTATTTCAAATGACTTAATTAGCTTCTGAGAGCAGTGGATTGGTAGAATCCCCCCCACTCTCTCTCTCTCTCTCTCTCTCTCTCTCTCTCTCTCTCTCTCTCTCTCTCTCTCTTTCTCTTTCTCCGTCTCTCTCTGTCTCTCTCTCTTTCTGTCTATCACTCTCTTTCTCTCTCTGTCTCTCTCTCTCTCGCCCTCTCTCTCTCTCTGTCTCTGTCTTGAGAGAGCGAGAATGATTGAGCCCATGTGACACGTTCAGTCCCTTGCCATGTGGTTTCACTTTCTAGGTCATGCTCTGGCTGTGAAGCTGACTGCCTATTACATCTTAGAATAAGACAACACACTGAGTACTAAGGAGATAGTGTGAAGTGTGTGCGTGCACACCCCCACCCTTCCCCGCGCATACACAAACACACATCTCATTTTATGTTTAGTTTGATTGTCACTCTGTAATCTTTGGCTTAAGGGTACATCCCCCACTATCATCTGTAAATGATCTACTTATTTATACTTATTGATTAAATATTTATTAATTCTACAGCTAAACAGTTTACATACCAGACAAGAGAAAGACTGGTTGCTATCTTGCTAAGCTAGTTTGGCACATAGTTTGTTTGTTTGGAGGCTCAGACACGACCCTACACTGTTTTGTTGTGTAGAGTCCCAAGCTGTTAATCCCCACACACACCAATGATCAAGGTTGTTGTGCTTGTGTTTTTTTGTTGTTATCCGTGACAGCAACGTCAAGGGCATGCCCCAGTGCTGTACAAAAATTCCATGACGCCACACAGATCTCAGCCCCGATGCCACTCATGCACCACACATACAATACACATGGGTACGCATGTCTTCTGTGCTCCCCTTCCATGGGACACAGGAAACTGAAACATGTTGCAAGTTGCCATCTTTGTTGTCCTTTGTTGATGTTCATGGTTTACAAGCAGACTCTGTCACACTGTATACAGCAATGCCAGTGTAGCAGTCTTCCAAACTGACAGTCTGCAAACAAACCCTGTCAGAAGTTTAGTCAATGACAGCTGACTGGTCCCTGTTCCTCTTTTAGCGTCGTCAACTGTCAAGGTCCTGAAAGTCAGAGTGGGGGGGGGGTGAGTTTTTGCTCCATAAAGCTTTATTGTAATGAAGTGACTGATTGAAGGATATGACCAGAAGGATGTGATCAGCGATGGTCATCAATGACTAAATGAGTTCTTTCACCCCTTAGGGTGGAAACAACGTCTCAGGGGGTCTAAAGGAGCAATGTGCCTGTTAACTTCTGGCTCTCTGGTCCAGCTTTAGCTCTCTGGCTAGCTTCGGGCCTGTGTTAAAAACCTGTGCCTTCTAAATTAAGTTTGGCTGTGCGCACAGCCTGTGGCAGCACATACATACACACACACACACACACACACACACACACACACACACACACACACAGTACAGCAGCTTGAAGTCAGACATTCACCCAATGCTACTGTGCACGGACTCACACATACACACACTTTCACATTCACTCTCCCATTACCCAATCTTAATTGGCTACCTCTCCTCTTTCTCTCTTCCTCTTTATCTCTCTCTTGGACAGGCCCACAGGCCTGTTGGTATGCTGGCACACAGCAGCAGAGTTTGGGCGTGCAAGCAGGTCTGGGGGCATGGAAGAAATTGGAGAGAGAGAAGCAATACAGATGGGTGCTAGGATGAGGTTTAGTGCACGATCAGAAGATGGCAGAAGGTAAATTACATATAAATCATTAAAGACTCGTGTTTTTTTGCACTAAATATCTTGCATATCTTAGTATTACTGTTTTCCATCAGCATACATTAAGGTCAGTTGTTAACGCCACAGTCAGAAAGTAGAGTTGGAGATGCCTTTCTCCTCTCCCAATAGCTGAGGAGTTGTCATGTGCTGTCAGCTAGCTCGTTCTCTGTGTGCCTGTCACTGCTCTGGATGGGAGCTCTGGGTCCCAGCATCTTGCCAATTGGTGAACTGTGTGTGATTGTGTGGGTGTGTGCGTCTGTATGTGTGCATGTTGCCCTCAGAGCACTTTGTTGATTCTGCTCTGCGGTGTCAGTGACACATTGAGCGGGGTTCAGTGGGAGTCCCCTGGTTTCCCTCGTGCTGTTTACTCCATCTGTTTACACTCCCCAAAACACTCTCAAATCTATTACACCTCTCTCTCTCTCTCTCTCTCTCTCTCTCTTCCCTTCTTCTTTTCACTCTCTATATATCTCCCTTATTTACTCCTGACTTCTCTTCACTTGTCGTTTCAAATCAGTTGCTGTGTGGTAGTCAGGTGATGTGCCTGTCGACAGCCAGCGCTCGTGTCTCCCTCAGCAGGAGACAGGATTGAGTTTCTCTCTCAGCAATGTAGCAAGCTATCTTTTTTACTTGAAGAGCCAGAACGCATTCTTTTTCTGAGTGGAGACTGTTTTTTTTTTGTTTAGTATTATAGTTGAACAATAGGCAGCAGATAAAATAAAATAATGTGAAATGCATAAGAAGAGCTGGCAGATATTACTTTAAATTGACCGATTCATTGTTTCCTCTATACAAATCCAGATGGCATCTTTTAAAACTTTACTTTTCTTTAATTTTCTAAAGAAAAGACCCTAATGTTTTGACTATAAAATATAAAAAAGAGACTTTGTTCACCAACAGAGCTTTAGTTTCCATAGACAGTCGAGTACATTTTAGTTTCCATAGACAGTCATAAATAAAACTTTACTTACTCATAAACAGGAAGAACATAATTGACTGATTATCCAAACAGATTATTTGTCATATAAACAATATATATCACTCTGATTACTGTGTCTTTAAACACTACGCTTCAATGTATTTATTAAAGTAAAAAAGAATCAAAGAAAGAGGGCGAAGACATGACGGGGCTTTTTTTATTTTGACTGGAGTAGAGCCTGGCACCAGTGGTAGTGATGGTTAAACCAGTGAGTTCTTTGTTGAAATAAAATCCTCAAATTTTTTTTCTCTAAAAGTGTGACCACTTCCTGCGGTCACTCTGTGGGCTTGGAAACTCAAAGTACTGTGTTTTTGAACCAGGCCATGTGCTGACAGGAGCAACGGATGTATAAATGATTGGAATAACAATATTTGACATGCTCTGCCTTCTTTTAAGGATGCGTCGTTCTCGACAAAGGTTCTCTTTAAAACAACAGCTTGCACACTACATTTAAATTCACATTTGGTCAAATCTGTCTCAGGATGCTGAAATAATCATAGACTTTTCTTTTTCCACACTGCGTCACCTCTGAAACAACTTCATTAACGCTGTGCTCATTATGCAACCTGTGCTATGCTTTTATAATGCCAACCCTGAGTCTGTGTGTGATGGTGTGAATTGATAGTTTACATACCCAATGCCAAGGGCACCACCAAGGGCTCATGAATGAGAGATGAAAAGAAGAAGAAGTGGAGCAGGGGAGGAAGAGGGCTGTTTTTTTTCTCTCTCTCTCTCATACCTGCGACCAGCTAATTAGCCCGCTACACTAGATCAGCTTCAGCTGCAGGGACAGGGTTCAATAGTTCACCTCTCTACCACTGAGCTACAACCATGGTAAACCTGGATTACCTGCTCTACCTGCTACCAAACCACAGTATTACAAGTACCTGTCTTGTTCAGCAACCTGGAAATCAAATCAGTCCAAAGAGCCGGCCAGGTGGATTTACATGAAATCTGTGGTCCCGAGAAGAGACATAATCTCTGTGCACCATGGGTAAAAAGAGAGTGCAGAGGTGGCGCGTGTTTAGCAGTTGATACTGTGGAATGAAAGACAACAGCAATGTGTTAAAAAAACCATTTGACTCTTCTGCAACACTGAACTTACTAAAGGGAATGTTACACTTCCACCTCATCCCTCATGCAACCATGAGGGCAACACGGAAACTAAACACAAACCGTCCTCAAGCATTGCAAAACTACTTATGTTGCTGTGTGTGTGTGTGTGTGTGTGTGTGTGTGTGTGTGTGTGTGTGTGTGTGTGTGTGTGTGTGTGTGTGTGTGTGTGTGTGTGTGTGTGTGTGTGTGTGTGTGTGTGTGTGTGTGTGTGTGTGTGTGTGTGTGTGTGTGTGTGTGTGTGTGTGTGTGTGTGTGTTTTCAGTGTGAGAGATAGAGAGAGGTGGACTGATTGACAGAATCTATTTTCTTGAATAGTCATAAAATAAAAGAATAATAATAATGTGTATTATTACAATACAAATAATAAAGGGCTAAGTAGTAAACCTCAGTGAATGCAGTGTTTGAAAGGAAAGGAGAAAAAACCAAAACAGAATGTTGTAGAATTTCTACTCTGATGGTTTTGCAATTCCATTTCTGTTTGGTTTATAAAAATAAGGAAAGAAAAGATTCAGAAAAAGAAACGTGTTATTTCATTATATACTATTATCTTCCTGTCTTTCTTATTATACTGCATGATTTAAATAGTGTCGACTTGTACTCGTCTCTGCCTGTGTGCCAGTCACACCAGCGCTCTCTTCCTGTTGCTGGCAGAGCAGAGCATCGCAGACTCGGAGGGTCGAATCGGGCTAATGAAGTTGTCAGAGGCGTGGAGCATTGAGGCTGATGGGAGGGCCTGCCAGGCAGCCAATAGTGAGGCTGCGTCTGTGATCAGCCGAGCATGATGGGAGACCACCCTGCGCAGCGAGTGCTGAGGCCCGGCACAGCCCCCAGATCAAAGAGCTGGCCCTCTAATACAGCCGTAATTAGAAGGACGCTGCCGCCCAACACTGACGCATATATGCAGAAATCAGACTTTTACAGAGGAAAACCCACAAACTAAGTGTTATCAGAATGAAGAGATATGATCAAGTCAAATGGAATTTAAACAATTCTTTATCTCTTTAGTCTTCTCTTCACCTCTTCAGCCCTTCTGCGCTCTCTACCAACAGTTGCCAGGTCCCTGCCCCTGTCCTCTCTTCATTCACCTCCTCTCTTTCTCTTCAGTGCTGTGCTTTAGTTAAGATATCTCATTAACAACCACCACTTCTCACGCCTGCCTCCTGTTAGCCTCCAGTGCTACCTCGCTGCTCGTGCACTTGCCCAGCCGCCTCGCTCTCTTTCCTCTCTTGTGCTCTCTGCTCTGCCCAGGGTTTCTTGTTTAAAATTCAAGAGTAGAGCAGTGAGACTGCAATAACCTACATAACAGACCTCTCTCTCTCTCTCTCTCTCTCTCTCTCTTTCTCTCTCTCTTTCTTTCTTTCTTTCTTTCTTTCTTTCTTTCTTTCTTTCTTTCTTTCTTTCTTTCTTTCTTTCTTTCTTTCTTTCTTTCTTTCTTTCTTTCTTTCTTTCTTTCTTTCTTTCTTTCTTTCTTTCTTTCTTTCTTTCTTTCTTTCTTTCTTTCTTTCTTTCTTTCTTTCTTTCTTTCTTTCTTTCTTTCTTTCTTTCTTTCTTTCTTTCTTCCTTCCTTTCTTTCTTTCTTTCTTTCTTTCTTCCTTTCTTTCTTTCTTTCTTTCTTCCTTTCTTCCTTTCTTCCTTTCTTTCTTTCTTTCTTTCTTTCTTTCTTTCTTTCTTTCTTTCTCTCTCTCTCTCTCTCTCTCTCTCTCTCTCTCTCTCTCTCTTTCTTTTTTTCTTTCTCTCTCGCTCTCTTTTTTTTCCGCTTTAATTCCTTTAGCCATTGTTCATTTTTTAACCACTTATATCTTTTACACTGCCACACTCCAGTTTATTTTGAAGTAGAATTTTTATGTAATGTATGTACATATATAAAAGTCAGACTGGTAGCAAAGTGATCGTTTTCATGCTTTGTTCTTTCTTCCTTTTTCCATCACGACGTGAAGACACAAGAGTGCTTCTTGATTTCAAATCGATCTCTCTTTACCATTGGTTCATTTAGAATGCTGATGCATGCCACCACCATCCTGCTGTGTGTAGCTTCTTGTGTGTGTTCCCGCAAGTGTGTGACGCTGGAGGCGCAACTCCTGTATGCCCCGCTGACTTCTGTGTGAACTCCTCTGCTGCAGATTAAAATAAAGACAAGAAGAGGAGGAGGCCAGATAAAAGGAACACATATTTTATGGGCACGTGTGTGCGTTTGCGTGTTTGTGTGCATTAGCAGGGCGCAGGCGTCACTATGTTTATTGGAGGAGATGGGCGTGTACGCGTGTTTATAAATGCACATATGTGTCTTCCTGCATTTGTGTCATTGTTGTGCTTTTATGGTTTTATTAAAGGGCTGAAGTTGGCAGTGGGTGGCAGTGCAGGAAAGGAAGCCCACTCGCTGGTGAGGGACCAAAGTCCAAAACTCTCTCTCAACAATCATCCAGTCCTTCTTACGCTGAGTTGCTGCTTATTAGTTTGTCTTCAAACACAAGAGCGTTTTCCCTCTTTTCTCTGGAAGCCTCACCTCCTGCTACCTTGTTGAATGCACTTGCTTGACTTTATAATGAATATAAAGCTTGAGTATTTGAAACACAGAAAGAGTCTGCACTGATTTAGTAGTTATTATAAATAACTGTAAGACTGCTGCCAAGTGCAATATAAAGTCTGTTTGCATTTTTCCCTGTTTGTGCGCACACACGCACTAACCTGATTAACCCTGATTTAACCATAGTAACAGCTCTCCATTCTCACTTGGACTAAGAGCTGCTCATTTTCTCTGTTTGATATCCAGGAATAATTCACTACTTATACAAATGTGGTGGATTAAAATATGCATGCTTAACTTTGCTGCCAGACCCTTAAGTTGGTCAAATTTGATGGTTAAAGGTTCAAAGCTCAGGGCAGTGTGCTTTTCTGTAGCCGGGAAGCTCTGCAAAATGAGAGCAAAAGGCAATGATTACTTGGCATGGATCTACACATAGGGTCAGAGCATGAGTTTAAATGCTGCTGTGCAAAGTCTCTGAGGGAGTTTTGTGTGTGTGTGTGTGTGTGTAAATTAAAAAGAAAGAGAGAGAGAGCGGGAGAAGGGCAGATGTTATATTGATGGCATGCCACGCGTCTCTTCTCTGTCCTGAATAATCATGATCCTGAGCTGATGGGATGCTGCTTCAAAAAGATGCGAGTATGCATGAACTGTGGATGAACTGGAACCTGCGTATGAACTGAGGCTAGCGGTAGCCCAGCCCAGCAGCCAGGGAATTCCTAAACCCAGATTGACGCTCATATCGATGAGAGGGAGAGTTGGGGGGACATTTAGAGCCCCTTTTATATCTTCTTAGGAGCATGCAAGTGTTGTGAAAATGCTGGTTTGATGTGATTAAATGAAGAAAAGGATCATTTGCTTTTGTGTGCATTTTTAAAGAGAGAGAGAGATGCAGAGAGACGTTTGGTCAGTATGAGCTGGCAGGTGAGCAGACGGTTGCTCCAGGCTTCTGTGCTACCTTTTGATACAACAGGCTTTGTGGAACAGACATGATTTCCCTCTTTTTTCCCCCTCTATCTCTCTGCCCCTCTCTCTCTCTCTAAAACTGTCACTGTCTGCATGTAATATCTTTAGGCCTTTTATCATTCCCCTGCCTCAGATCTCGCCTTGCTTATGGTTGTTTTTTTCTGAATAATATGAAACTTGAGCGACAGATGTGTGAAGAACAGGAGCTGTTATTCCAGAACAGACAGATGGGTGGCAGTATACTGTCATGCTAAATCAGCACTCTCGCTCTCTCACTCCCCCATATCATTTCTCTCTCTCTCTCTCTCTCTCTCTCTCTCTCTCTATCTATCTAACTATCTATCTATCTATCTATCTATCTATCTATCTATCTGTCTATCTGTCTATCTGTCTGTCTGTCTGTCTGTCTGTCTGTCTGTCTGTCTCTCTATCTCATCAGTGGATTTTTACCTTGACGCTCATCTTCATCCCCCACTATTTTCATTATTCATCTTTTTTAAACATCTCCCCCCAGGCTGTCTCTTCATTTCTACAGATGTCCCCCTCATCTCCCCCCAATTTTCTGTGCTTGAATGATAAAATGCATCGATGTTAGCACTTGTTAGCGCAGACCTGGCTATTCATTCCTCTGTGTCCCATACAAGGTCCATAAAAGAGCAGATGGATAAGAAATCGTAGAGCTGCATACCAACTGTGACTCAGTACCATCAACTTAGAAATAATGTGTGCAGACAAATGTACACACACACACACACACACACACACACACACACACACACACACACACACACACACACACACACACACACTCTGTTGCCCAGATCAAGGCCGTGGCTCAGAGGGACTGGAGGGAGATCAGGCACAGAGAAGCTATGGAAATAGACGGCTTTGTCATCGAAACACCCACCACTCTTCCCCAGAGATGTGTGCTGTACTGCGGTGCTGTCCTCAACTGGCAGACTTTCTTCTCCTTTTTTCATCATTCTATAACCTGTATCACACACACACACACACACACACACACACACACACACACACACACACACACACACACACACACACATAACAACAACAAGTTTGACGCTCAACAGTTATATCTGCTGTCAGATAGTTTTTTTCCAATGAGCAAATTAACCTTGATCACTGGGTGTATAAATTGACGCTATGACATTTAACATTGCAATTGGGAAAGAATCTGTTTATACAGCACATCCTGTATATGTGGATTCAATTCTCGAAAATGAAAAAGTGTGAGAATGTTTATCTTACTCTAAACCCTACATATGGTTATATTTCTTACTTTCTTTCCACACTAATCTTTCCCTTTCTTTTTCACCGGCTCTCTTTTCTTTTGCTAAGCAACGCTCTGCGGCGAGCACTCAGAGAATCCCTGTATTGAGTCTGCAGTAAAAGGAGGATTACGAGCCAACTGTTTGCTGTGTCACTCTGAAAATTGTCCTGGATTAAATACTACGCAGAGTAAACATTCTGAAAAGCTCTTTATTGTATTTTTTTCCTACAGTGGTGGATTTTGTCCCTTTGTATTCTATTTGATATATCTTGAAAACACATTAAATGTATTTGAAATCATGTCATAGTGAGGTTTTTTTATTTTATTTGGGTGCCAACTGTTTTTCAGTTTATCAACAATTCAGGGTCTATTTCCAGAAATATTCTGCATTCATCTGCAAATTGAGCAAGAAAACAAGATATTCTCTCTTGTGTTTATTGTTTGCTCTTCACACAGTATTCACTTCAGTCCCGTTCTATTTTCTCCAATTTTTCATGATTTAGTTAAATGTTCGCATCTCAGTGTTTGGTAGTAAAAACAACACAATCTAACTTCACCTGAAGATCTGGGGGCTGTCCACTCTCTCTCTGTTTTTCTCTCTTGATCCCTCTGTCACCCTATTAAAGATAGATTATGAGTAATTGCATGTTTGTATGTATTTTGAAGGGGTTGATTTAAGAATCAATGGAGCGTTCTTCCCACCTTCAGTGGCTTTGCCCTGCGTGCCTGCCACCCCACTGAGCGGTTTGATCCTGGCTGTGGCAGCCCTGTTAGAGATCAAAATGAGCTGTCCCCACTTTAGGAGTGCCTGTGTGGTGTAACAGGCTGAGCCTTTGCCTCCACATATTCTAGTACTTCAGCACTGAACTCGGCGGGGCAGGAGAAAATGTTGCAGCTTGCTTATTTGCAATGACGTTATAAAAGGAAAAATCTAATTGCTTTAGTTCCAACTACAGTAGGTGTCGATGTGCTCCCATGTAATGTTTCTTCTTTTCCTTATTTTCTCCATCTGCTCATTCCCACCCTTCACCTGAGAGAGTTGAGGGTCTACGGTGCCCAAGTTGACCACATGTTTGCAGGGTCAGCCAGAGTATCTGGGTGAGAGCCAGCCCGCTGAGAGCCAGAGCAGGGGCAGGCCAGGGTTTGGTTTGACTAGCAACGAGACCTGGAGAGCGGGTAGAGTAAGATGGAGGTGGAGGCGGGACTGTGGTGGTTGTATCCTGCAGATTAGAGCAATACACCGTCAATACACACAGGATGGAAACTTTCAACATAGCACACTACTCTGCTCATGACTGCTCTCTGTGGGCATTTATTTTGAGCGTGTGTGTGTTGGACATCTGAAATAGCACCTTTTTTTTTTTTTTTTTTTTTTTGATGGGTAATCGCAGGATAAACTTTTCACCCCACTTTCTCATGTGATCAGACTTAAACAGCATTCCATGCGCTTTGCCCAAGTGTGAGTGTGAGTGTGAGTGTGAGTGTGTGTGTGTGTGTGTGTGTGTGTGTGTGTGTGTGTGTGTGTGTGTGTGTGTGTGTGTGTGTGTGTGTGTGTGTGTGTGTGTGTGTGTGTGTGTGTGTGTGTGTGTGAGCTAATAGCAATAAGAGCGGTGGACTGTGGATTACCTCGAGTTCAGACAATTATCTTTGCAACAGTCAATTCAAGGTCACTTTTACAAACCCATTCACTTGCCAGCAAATATTGCTTCAATTAAGTGTATCTCAATAAAAGCACTCAAACATCTTAATTCAAAAGTTTTTATTGTTTTTTTCTATTTCTCCCCTGTTGTATTTATGCACTTTGTTCCATTTCCTTACAGCTTGTATATATTTATAATTTTTTTAAATCCAAAGTAGAGACATAAGCAGCTTGTAAGTTTTATGTACGCCAATCACTGCAGTCACATGTGCTCTTCATGTGTGTATGTTGCTTCTTCAAGTTTGTTGCTTTCCCTAATAGCTTTGGCAACTCAATGAGGCCTGATGTTTGGAGCTTTTTAATAGGCAGTGTGCATGCGTGCTCCTGTGCTTGTGTTTGCTCCGTCTTTAGCAGTGTGCCACGTCTCAAGCCCCTTATTCTTGGATAATTGTGCTGCAAGTCCTCAGCCTCCCCTTTAGCCTGAAAACCAAGCTCATTGCGGCCCCCTAAAGCCCCCTCCCCAACCCCCACCCCACCCCGACAAGGTGGAGAAAAAAATCCCAAGTTGTCCTTGTGCATAAAAGTAGATTCTACTCTCCAACACCTTTTCAAATTAATATTTGTGATGGGCGCCATTCTGTCAGCCCCAGTTTCTGTTCCCCGCCTTTGTTCCTGCGTTTGATGTAATGGAGGCAAGGACAAAGAGGAGAGCAGGCAGAGTGTGTGAAAATGGTAGTTAAGTGGGCTTAAGGGCTCCTTCAGTACCTTCTGAAAGGCCTGGACCCTGAATAGGACCCTCGCACTGCTAAGCTGTAGTGCAGTAAACAAGACAGGTCCAGCACAAAGGTGCGTCTCAAATGAGCACAGACACCCTCCTCCTCTTTCGCCTCACCCTGTCTCACCCCGACCTCCCACCCGACTCTGACATCTGGCCAATCCCAAGATTTGTCTGAGTCCTTACTCACTCCTCTTTCCTTTTTACTCCCCCCCTTCATTTTTTGCCCTCCTTCATATCTTTTCTCTTGTTCTTTAGTGCTTCTCTGCACTCTCTTCTGCTGGTGTGTGTTTGTGTTTTGTTGTCCCGGTCCCGCCTGGACGGCTTGCTCCCCCTAGCCAGCCTCGTCCCCAGTGCTTGGGCGGTTCGGCTCTTTTGTTTAGTTAATTGCAATGAGTATAATGTACTAGTCTCTCGGAGGTCCACGGAAGACAATTAGACAATCCCAAGAATTTAATGAGACACCACCAGCTCCAATCCCCCATGCTCCCCTTTGAGAAACACCCTGCTCTCCGTTGGCACCGACTGTGATGTAGTGAGGAGGGGGTTGCAGTGCAAGTCGCCTTCCTGTGTCTGTTTGTGTTTACCAGATTGTTGGTCTGCCCATCAGTGGAATCACCAGAGAGAGAAAAAAAACCCAGAGAGATAAAACAGAAAGAATAAGGGAAAACAAACTAAAGTATGCAGTATAGTTTTTAATTCAGCTTTTTAATGGCACCTTTCCAGGCCTTTCCACTTTGGGATTTCATCGAATAGACTGCTCTTCCTGACCAGGACAGACTTCCCGGGAATATCCGTGTAATTATTAAGAGCGTTTATCCCGTCCACTCAGTGAAGGGACAGAACACTTGACAGTGTCATCCCCGAAAGGAAGAGAGATGGCTGTGGTGGTGGGGGGGGGGGGGGAACCCTGGGTGGCCCTTTAAGGACTTCTCCTGCCTCCTTTTTCTGTCTTTGTCTTTTTTCTGTCTCTATTATTTCTCCCATGGCGTTCCCCTTTTCTGTCTCTATCCTGTCTTACATTCCATCATCAACTCTACCTCAGACCTCTCCTTGGATCATACTGTACCAAGATAAACCGGCCTTTTAAAACAGAGGAAATGTCCATAAGTGATTCATTATGCCTCTCTTCACCTCACATGGAGATTAATTAATAATGGCACTGCTTTTGTCAAGTGCCCATAATTCACATCCTTTAAACCTACACTTGTACCTCGTCATGCAGAATTTTTCTATCTTATATTCCTTTTGTTTTCCCTTCTCGCCTTCATTTCTCTTATTCTTTCATTCCTATGCTTTTTTTTTTTTTTTTTTCTCCGTTCCCTGGCTAATCATGGTGTTACAACAAAAGACGGGGCTCCATTATTGCGTGTGTGCATCCCAGAAGAAAGGAAATGAGAACGGGACAGAGGGTGGCCGTGGCCTGACATCGCACTATTAATCTTCCAGCAAAGCCTTGTCAGGCAGAAACGGACACAAATGGATCACTCCCATTAACTGGGGGAGTGTAGGTAAGGGCTTTAACAAGCATTTACCAGAGTCCATTTTCTCACTAATGAAGAGGGGGAATACACGACCTCCCAGCCAAACCTGCCAGACCACACTTAGAGGTCTGGATGGAGGAGGGATAAAAAGGGAGGAAGACAAGCTGGAGGAGTAGAGAAGAAGAGAGTCAGTAAGCGTGGATTGAAAACATGGTGACAGGTTAAGGCTCGGGCCATCGCACTGTTCACCCTCTTTCCTCTTGGTCGAGAAAAGCCTCTGCCATGGTGGGACATTCTTTTCTCCTAAACCTGCGAGTCGTTATTGAAAATCAAAGTAACCTTGTCAAGACTTTGGACAAATTAGCAAAATCAAACAATTCTTGCTTCTCTGAAATAAAATCCTGTCATCCAGCTCCTTCACACAAGCACAACGTTTTTGCCCGCGCTCTTTCCCCCCAGTTGCTGTAATAGATATTCAAACAGAGAAGGACTCACAGATATCGCGTTATTTGACACCCCAATCTTATGGGAGAAAGACAGAGGGCCACAATAGTACAGTAGGTGTCATCTCACAAGGGGTTTTGCATTGATGCGTTATGTTTTAAACATGTGTCTGTCATCTTCTCGAGCTGTCATGTCCGCGGCCGGAGTTCTGTCCACACAGCGCTTAAAACCTGCTGTTTCTGTGGCACCGCTCTCCGGGACTTCTCGTCATCACAACCGCGCTCCCAGAGGGGCTGTGTAGGGTTTTGTTCAAGTGTGTGTACTGTATGTGTGCCGGATGTGTGCTTGCATCTCGGGGACTTGGACTTTGAATTTCTTATGCATGATGTCCCCTGTCCCTTGACGCAGGCTGGATGGGCATGTGATGGATTCTTTTTTTTCTTTTTCTTTTCCCTAAGCCACATGATAATAGGAGATGTGCAGGAAACATATCAAGGATCAAGCTGTACTTCATCACAGTGCCTCCAGATGTCAAAGGGAAGTTGAAGTAAGGAACATGCCAACACACTTAAAGAATCACAGAATTCAGATGGAGTTGTTCATCAATGGATCTTCCATTTTTTTTAATTCACTCTGAGTCTTCACTGTCATGCCTCTATTTATCACTGGAGGAAAGTCTTGTTACTTGTGCATTTATTCATAACACCAGTTGTTGAGGCCCATACATATATACCTTTAGAAGTATGCATGAGGCTTTTGTTTCCCTGCGTGTCAAGTTGCTTTTAGCAATAAGACCATTTTCCCCACAGCGTCCGATCAGTGGAGCTAGCGCCATTAAAGAGATAGCAGCACATACTGACCTGTGTGATACAGGAAAAGTGAGCAAGAGAGCGAGGAAGGTGCGGCCGAACCCCGTTTGTCTGTTATCACCGGCTCTGTGTTCCACAGGCTCCCAGGGGAAACTACGAGACGAGAGAAAGACTTCACCTTCATCCTCCCAGACACCCCACCACCCTCAACCCACCACATCTTTTCCTAGTCCTCCCGCTCCTCGGCAACCACCACCCCCACGCCCCAAACATTTTTAATTATATCTTCTCCCAAGTAGTGCGGCTCAGTAACCAAGGAGCTGACATTGATGCATGTGCTGATAAATCCGCAAACACTGGAAACAAGATTAACAAAGATTTTGAGGAAAGGGTGACAGCTAATTTTGCGCAATGGTCGGCGCCTCATTCAAGAGTGATGTTTTTGATAGAGCGAGCCACGCCTGAGAATTCATGCAGCACACAGGGGAGGGGAAAAGAGTGTGAGGAGTTCCGCGGCATTTGCACTTTTTAAATTGTTCTTTTTTTTCCTTTTTTTTTTAATCTTTCATCCCTCGTACTGAGCAGTCTGCTTCTGTCTCACAAATACTTCTTCTGCTTGACTGTACACCTCCAGAGTCTTATTTACACAGCAATAATGAGATCATTCACTCTACTTCATTGTTAGAACATTTTGCCACAGAGATGATATTTAACATATGAATAAGTGAATAGGGCTGAGACTTCAGTTATTTATATATTTTTTTACTTCAATCAAAAATGTTCTCATTTTAATTGTCTGTTAATTGTTTTTGAAATTCCATATAAAACATGCATACCAATCTTACCTGAGACCAGACAGCTTATTTACTCAGCCTCTTCCTCTCTCTGTGGGCATTTATTTTGAGCGTGTGTGTGTGTGTTTGTGTGTGTGTGTGTGTGTGTGTGTGTGTGTGTGTGTATGTGTGTGCGGGTAAGTGTGTGTGTCTACATGTGCCAGTCTAATCAGTCTGATCTAATCAGCAGTGTGTATTGTGGAGTCGGTGACATGCCACTCCAGGCCCGTGGTCCTGTCTCTGAACTGGCTCTCAACCCACTGAGACACTGATACACACTCTACTGAGAGAGATATCAGTCAGCCTCATCAACCATACACACATACACACACTCACACACACACTCTCTCTCTCTTTCTCCCTGTCCCCCTCTCTCTCTCTAGTAGAAACAGAACAAGATTACAATCATACTTCCACAGCTGATTCCCTATTTTCTCATGGCACATGGAACTAGCTCCTTTTCTTTCTCCTCTGCAGCCAATTTCTGGTCTGTAGAGTAAAAAAAAATCTTGTAGATTTCTTTTGTTCTAATTCATTTTTTCTTTCCCTTTTTTGTCCACCTCTTTATGTGACGTCTCCCTTCTCAGAATCGCCTCCCCTGTCTGTAGGAAGCTGACAGCTTCTTTCACTTTTCTTTGTCAATTTCTTCTTCTCCCTCTCTGTCTTTCTAGCTCTCTTTTTCATGTCCCCCCCCCACCCCTCCCCTCCATCTGCTTTCGCTTTTGTTTGCCAGGCCCCTCTCCCATCCCAACTTGATAATGAGGAATGCAGTGTGACCCTGACCTCCATAGGCCGTGCAACCACCTCCGACCCCTCCAGGTGACCCCCGGTCCCTGTTTTGACAGCTTGATTAATTACCGAGTGTTATGATTTATGAGAAAAGCAGTATGTAAAAATAATAGACAACAGGTGGTCTTAAAAAAAAAGTAGATATGAAAGAGCTTCTAGTTAAGATTGCGGTGACGGTGGGGTTGGGGGGGCTGGCCTATATGTGTGTATGTGAGCGCTGAAGAGAGGATGTGTTTTACAGGCGCACTCCATGGTAAATTGCTTTCAACCGTTTTTGAAGGCTACATTGGGTTAATAGGAAAATGTCTTTTGCTCCATGCATGGCTTCCTTAGTTGCCACAGCATGGATTCCTCCATGTGTATTTGGCTATATGGCGAGAGGATAAAGGGGATTCCAACATACATGCGTAGCCCCATGTGTGCGCTGTGAAGCATAGACCCGGCCATGTGGTAATGACACTATGGAAAATGTGCAGGAACACACAGATATACATGCATACTCACACACAGATGCACTGTATTCTTTTCCAGGTTACATCCTGTGAAAATAAGCAGAGTAAATGGCAGGACAGAGCAGCCACAGTGTTTACCCTTCACACTTCAAACACAGCCTGTGATTGGCTGTGGCGACCTCCCCTGACTCATGGACCTGTGGTGCGGCTCCACTTAGAGAGAGGTCACACTTTTCGTACAGTGCGTGTGTCGTTGTTGTTGTTGTGTGTGTGTGTGTGTGTGTGTGTGTGTGTGTGTGTGTGTGTGTGTGTGTGTGTGTGTGTGTGTGTGTGTGTGTGTGTGTGTGTGTGTGTGTGTGTGTGTGTGTGTGTGTGTGTGTGTGTGTGTGTGTGTGTGTGTGTGTGTGTGTGTGTGTGTGTGTGTGTGCGTGCTTGTACCTCGGCCTTGAGATTTATTTCCCTTGCATGATTGTTGCCTGTTACACTCTCACTGTGTACCCAGAAATGAATATTTTACACACAGGAGATAGCAAATCTTATCTGATGAAAAAGGTCAGACTTAACTTGAAATATCACACACATAGAGCAACAGTCGACTATGTGCACGAGACCACCAGCTCTCTCTGAAGCTCTCCCTCCTAGGTCACAATAACAGGGCAGGGGTGAAGGGATTCCTCTTTGACCTTTGACTCATGAAGGTCACAGTGGTCTTGTGATGTTCAGTAAGATTAATACCCTGGGTGCAACAGCATGGTGTCATTATTCACCAACACATCGCAGTTTACTGACAGATGACACCAGACCTAGACATCTATAAACACAACTGAGCATGTATAAAGCGACTAGATTTCAATTAGGAATTCAATGTGCTTTCTTCAAGATCCAACAGACCATTACGTGATAAAAAAAAAAAAAAAAGAAAATACTGTATGGAAAGTATTGGCTTTTAAAACTCGCATTGGTATTAGTATTGGACAGATCCATACACATTTTTTGTCTTGCTGAAATACCCTGGCATACACACATTCAGCTGTGTAGAGATACACAATGGTTATAGTTAGTGTCATTGGCTTGTGCATTCACATGCATACATGTGTTCATGTGTCCAAAATGTTTAGCTGTGTCCTCCCATTGACCCTGGTTGGCTCAGTCCGTACATATGGCTATGCGTCTCGCACCCACAGTGTGTGTGTTCATGTGTGTTAACACACTAACTACCTGTCCAGATGGTGAAGTCGAAACATTCATGGACAGCGCTCTTTAAGAGTTCACATGTGGTGAAATTCCTTTACTTACAGTCCTGACCTGAAAGGCACACTCACTTTTTTTTTAATGTCATTCAGCCGCATCGTTACGATCGCGATGATGCAAGAAGGATATCTCACTGTCATTGCAGAGGTCAGAAGTCTTATTTTTGTCTAAATTTGTGTAGAAATGACATTTTGAATAGCAGCCAAATTCTTCTTTATGCCGATCATCATAATAATCATCTTCATTTGGCTCCAAATTCCTTCTTCCTAGGCCCATTAAGCTTTGTCTGCCTCCATTCCTTCCATTCACTGTTACAAGCGGCCTTCAGGACAGGGTTACTCCTGGGACGCCTCTACTCCTCCCTGCCTCCCTTCTTTTTGTAGCTCCTCTTCCTCCCCCTCATTGTTCACCTCTTTCCCTGATTTATACATTAAATAGTTAGGCAGGAGGGCAGGGAGGCACCTATCATTCCATGATCTATATCTCTCCGTGCCCTCATTAAAAATACATGTGTATGCTTAGGGGAGAAAATATAGAATGTATAAATCAAAATGCTAACGGCGTCAGAATAAGCTTCCTGTATTTATTTCCCCATAGCTTTCCCTCTGTGAGCCGAGGACTGCTCAGTGCTAACTGCATTTCCTTTGCTTTGAATGCTGCAAATTCACGTTTGATACTCTATTAATAAAGAATACTGGGAATGTTTTTATTTATGATGTATCAGATTGTATAATCTCTCTCTAAGTTACACTGCTGGTTAAAGACATGACTCATGTAAATGTTCCAGATTTATTTTTCTCTTCCATTCAAGAAAACATTCCCAATCAAAAGATATACTCAAACCATAGCAACATTTATTTGTAGAGATATCGGCTTAGTTGCTTTGGAGCTGTTACACAGGTGTTGAGACAGCTCTTGAAATATAGTGTTTGGTGAGTTTACATTCACAGTTGCTTCTTTGCAAATGACACACAGGTCTTCTGTTAAAAAAAAAAAAAAAAATTGACAAATGACTTGTGTAACATTTACTTGCACAATCGATAGCTCTGACAATTTCCACCTGGACGGTGATTAATGCTACATCCACCCCCAATCTAGCAACCCCACACCCCCAGCCCTGCACCTCCCTCCGCGTGTGTCGTGCTGAGAGCAGATGAAGCAGGGCTCCTAACTGTGTGTGTGTGCGTGTGTCACTGAACATGTGTGTGCGTGCGTGTGTGTGTGTTTATCATGGTCTTCCAAGACACTCAGATGCTTGATTAATCATTGTCCATGGCTAGTGGCTGAGGAAATTCACTGATTCACACACTTTGAGTTTGGTAAATAATTGACACATAAAGCTCCTTTGACTTTTTACACTGAGTAAGTGTCTAAACAGAGTGTGTGCCTGAGTGTCTTTATGTCTCCCCTCACACACAGGTGCTGAAAATAGATAGGTCGGGAGGAGCGAGACAGGAAGAGAGAAAGAGAAAGTGAAACAGAGAGAAGGAAATGTAAATGTGAGCATGAATAGAAGTTTGAGGCATCAGGGATCTGAAGCTGTGCTATTCTCTTCACTTCCTCCACCCCACTGCTCCACTTTGAACTCAGTTATAAATATTCAGCTCCACATATAAACAATATCCAAATGAGCCCAGACATTCATGCCAAGGTTAAAAACACGGCAGCTTATTACAGACACAGCTACTTGACTAGCTCCAAAGGTTAGCCTCCTTTTTTCTGACCTAAACTATTTGTGCTCATTAAGATCAAGAAAGACACAATCATTACCACCAAGTCTTATTTACTTTGACCAAATTAGTGTTTGACTACATTAGAGTAAGCACAGAGTACAGTCTTTGAACTGAAAGAGAAGAGTCGAATTTGGAGAAACTTAATTAAATGCGTGCTCTTTATTAAAGGAGAAACCCAGGCGGTGGACGATTTGTTTAAAATTAACTCAAAGGGCAGATGGGGAGATGAAGCTCCAGTTTGTCTTACTTTACTAATGTAAACATTTGCATTGGCTGTCTGATTGATTGCTCAAACATACAGGGATGAGGGGGTTAAGCTGGGGATAAATAATACGAGTCAAACACGTGTATCTCATGTTTGGGTTGTGATTTATACCGCACATTTGAAGTGATCCATTTCTAAACCTGGGTTGTAATTTTAAGACCTTGAAGTTACTGTTAGATAATTATATATAGAAACATTTAGGTGCTCTCTGCAAGTACTCGCACGCTCCCGTGGGCATCGCGACTTATCAAGAGGATGATTGATTTAGTTGCTGACAGGCTGATGACAATTCCATCTCATCCCCTCTCACATAACCCTTAAGATCCACACACAGAGCCCCAGTGGTACAGTAAGCACCCTCCCACCTCTCTGCTCTTTAGAGGAACGCTGTGTGTTGGGTGGGTATGTGTGTGTGTGTGTGTGTGGGGGGGGTCTCAGACTGGTGCTGTGTTAAAATGAGAAAGGGGGCACCGTGACTTAATCTGACATTACTGTGCGATCTGTGTGGTATCTCAGCCTCAGGGAAAGGGGGAGTGGGGGGGGGGGGAAAGGAGGGAGAGAAAAGAGGTGCATTGGATGGATAAAGGGGGCCCTGCATGCAGAAAAAAAAAAAAAAAACCTCATGTAGAGATGGAGACAGACAAGGTCACACGGCGCAGGGTGGCCCTGACAGCGGAACAGAGATAGAGTCTGCTTGTTATTACTGTATTTACCTTCCCTCTCAGCACCTTCCTACTCCTTTCTTGCGGAAGTCTGATTCGTTCTTCTCTCCTTTAAAGAGCTTTTTTGTCCTCATATTTGTAGTCAATGTAACTTTAGCCGCTGGTAACAGAAGTGCAAACAAATTCTGACGCCAGTATTAATATTACAACCTAGCCATCCTCTAGGTCAGCCATTGTGCCTCTTTTAGATCTCAAACCCGACTGTAGCCTGCCGACAATCCTCCCCCTCCTCCTCCTCTTATTGGGTATGCCATGCTGGGTGACCCTTTCCCCCTTGTCAGTCAAGCCTTAGCAGCGAATCCGGTGCTGTGCATCAGTGAAACAAGGAAGTGGAGAGCAGGCTGCTGAGAAAAGAGAGCGCCATTTACCGTGATCCTAACAGCCCCCCGACTGAAAACTAATAACATGAGCTACCCGACATCCAATTTACATGGACACCTACAGTAAAGACGGAGTGCTGATTCTGGTGATGTTAGATGCACGCGCTGAGACGCACAAATTCACTCACATACTTGTACAATGTAAGAAAGAGCGTTCATTCGCTCCTGTCCGACGATCAGCCACATGTACAGTACAACCTTCAAATTGACGCATCCTGTTCACTTTCCTGACTGCCTGCACCCATGACCGCTATCAGCCATGCTTTGTACCTGTCAAGTGCTGTCCTTTTCCCTGTGCCCAAAGCCCTGCTCACGACATGAGAGCTCTCACATCAAAGCTCCGCCGGAGCTCCACACGCACAGATGAAACACCCTCTCACTCTGGCCGCCTCTTTCCCTTGCTCCTGCACATTAGACACATTTCATTTCATTACAACGCCACTGGAAAAAATAGAGGTGCTCCTGTCTTAAAGGGGGCATCTTATTTACTCTGCCTGGCTCTTGAGAAGTAACACATGTGAAGACACACACATAAATCCCCACACACTAGCTGATTATTATTATTTATTTTTTTTTTCAAATAATGTGACTTGAAGGGAAAATAATGATCTGTTATCATTAAAGTTTAAGTGGACAAGCAGAATCTAATTTGACCAGAAAGAGAGCACATTATTGACTTCAAATATTATTGTCAGTTTTACTAAGGCAGCTCGGTGTGGATCCAGTTCTGCAAAAAAAATAATGACAAATATGGTGATAGTTTCTTAGTAGCTCCATATAAACTCCATTCATTTAATTATATTTTCCTCTTCATTGTTTTTTTTTAACATTTTCACGATGCAGCATGGGATGTCTAGCGATGATGGAGGAAGGGTCTGATCACGATGAGGAGACAGGACCTCGTTTCCGTGGCAGCAGCTGTCTTTGTTGCGCTATCTGGTATGGGACAGGCCGACAAAGGAGCGCTAAGGAGCGTCCGAAGCAGGGTGATGGGGGGTCGGACCGCCCCCCCTCAGAGGGGTCGGGGCAACCCTCTTGACCGCTGGCCCCAGGGCCAGGGGCTCAGTGTGGTGGTGGCACAGGGGCACTGACAGGGCATGGGAAGAGACTTAGCCTGTATACTGCTGCAGAAAGACAGAACTGACCTAACGCTTCGAGACTGCGTGTGTGTGTTTCATTGAGGTGGTGTGTGTTTATGGAACAAAGGCAAAGTGACCCCATGTTAGCAATGTGTGAGAGAGAGATTTAGTCGTATAAAAAGCAGGGTGACCCAAGGTTTGCAATATGCATTTGTATAAGATTCACACTCTGACAGCACATCACAACACAAAAATCAGATTTAGCAGGTGTGTCCAGTG
The DNA here is from genome assembly GCF_947650265.1 of Symphodus melops. Classification (NCBI taxonomy): domain Eukaryota; kingdom Metazoa; phylum Chordata; class Actinopteri; order Labriformes; family Labridae; genus Symphodus; species Symphodus melops. Next base: position 41,059,485 of record NC_136691.1, on the reverse strand, counting down.
TGTGTGTGTGTGTGTGTGTGTGTGTGTGTGTGTGTGTGTGTGTGTGTGTGTGTGTGTGTGTGTGTGTGTGTGTGTGTGTGTGTGTGTGTGTGTGTGTGTGTGTGTGTGTGTGTGTGTGTGTGTGTGTGTGTGTGTGTGTGTGGGAGACGGCCTTGACAGACTTAACAGTTAGTTTACACACACAAAGAGAAAATGACCTAACTCTGGCAGGGTTCATGGTGAGATGTATGGAAAGATTTAGCTGTCACAAAAAACAACGCAGTGACGAGGATACTGAACATTAGCTCTGTGGGAGAAATTAGTTCTGTAGGATTTCAGGAGAGCTTTGACATTGTGCCGCGCTAATTTAAATAACGTGTTCTTTAATTCTGATTTTTTTGTGTGTGTGTAGAAGGAATTTGGGTAGAATTTTTGATTTTGTCTTCATTTCTAATACGTTAACCAGTCATCATATTTAGAAGCCTTTTTGTGGTACATTTTGAAATACAAAAATATATAATTTTTCAAGAAAAATAATTCCACTTTTTTGTCTTTTTTTTTTTTTTCTCAGTCCGCCATCAACTGACTCATTGATGTGTATTTGCTTGATGAAGAGAAGAATAAGAGAGGAAGTGTCTGGACAGGCCGAGCAGTGTTGTCTTGACGCCGACACAAACCTCTCAGTGTTGAAATAAATGATGGTTTCCGACATGGAGGTGAACTCAGCTGCCCTGCTACTGCAGACTAAATACGCCAGCTACCCTGGTCGCCTTTACAGCAATGTCCTTCTGGGTGACTGGACCGCTGAAAGGGTTAGCACTGTTAGCTCGGTTAGGTGTGTTAGCCTCGCCTAAATAAAGGCTAGAGGCCACTCAGGGTTAGCATAAGGATGGTAAAGGCTAGAAAACAGGCCACTTAAGGTTACTAATAGTATGCATAAGGCCAGACAGGGTGAGGATAAGAGCACTGAGGACTAAACAGAGTTGTAGGCCATTCAGGGTTAGCATCAGAACACGATGACCAGTGTTACTAAACCATTAACTCTTGGCCTTGTGAACCAGGATTAAGGGAAAGGAGAAAAACACACAGAGATTTGATGGTTGTTATGTGCAAGTGTCTTTCCCTGTTTGATTATTTCTTTGTCTTTGGGAAAAGTGTTTTGAACTGATCAGTTTTCTGTACATGAATTGTATTTATCAGACTTGAATTTATTAATTGACTGATTGATCGTGTAAGCAGTGTATAAGTTATATGGTGTTGCAGCCTTTTGCTGATCTGGTCTTGTCAGTTATTTTATCAGGCTGCCACCAGTGGGCAGTGGCACAAAGCTGGTGTGAGTCTGGTTAGAATAAATCTTTCTGTCCCTCTCTCCTTCTCTTTCTTTATCTTGTTATATTCTTTCTCATTTCTGCTTCTTCATATTTTTTCTCTTCTTTGTCTCTTTCCTCTCTTTTCTCTCAATACTTCTTTTTTTTTTTTTTAAATTTGGGCTGTCCTTCTGTCTGAGTGTGAGTGTGTCTGAACGTATTATGTATTTGTGTGTAAATGCCTCTTTGATATCTGAAGGCTGAATTAAGACTTCCCGATAGTTTCACACCCATTCCCTCTCTGCCTTCACTTACTACACGGCACAAATTACAGGTTAGGAGAAACTTCTTCTCCCTTGAATTTGCAGACAAACACGTTTTTTTAAGTCATAAATCATTTTCACAATTATCATTAGCCTTGCCGTGCCTGAGAGTCATTGTGCAAAGTGTAATATGAAGCAGACAAAATCTTAAATGGCTGTATGAACATTTAAGATTGTGTTTGTAGTTTAAAAACTGATTATTCAAATGTTATATCTGGTAATTTGATCACGTTCTCTTAATTCAATCACGTTTCATTCAAGTTTTACATCATGGACATGTCATGGGCTTGAAGGAGAGTCTTGTCTGAATTTAAAAGGAGTGAGAATCAGACTAATTTTATAATCTGAGTAAGTGAGAAAGTGTCAGTTTGACGTTGTCAACACACTGCAGGTGCTAAGGGAAGGGGTGTGTGGCAGGTTTGATGCCGATGGGCACAGGAGGGACACACTCATGCAGCGTCAACGGAAAAAACAAGCACATTGTGTTAACACTTATTAAGGACGAGTCGCCTTGAGAAGATAGTGTGTCGCTGTGTGTGTGTGTGCGTGCTGCAGAGGAAGCTGAGCACTGCGTCCTACCCTCACAAGTTTTTTTTAAAAATTTTTGGACCAGACTGATATCCTGCCTTGTTTTCTTAATGTGCATATATGTGTCTGTGCATTTGAGTTGGAGTCGTATGTCGAGTGTGTGTGTGTGTGTGTGTGTGTGTGTGTGTGTATATGTGTATATATTCACAATGGGGTTGTTGTGAATCACACAAAAAGCACAACCCAAGTGAAACAGGAATCCATCCATTTCCTGCTTTAGTTTCTGAGTGCTTGGGACAATAAACACAGTTAATTAAAAAGGCTCCAAGTTGAAGAAGTCACCCAAGGCTTCAGGAAAACTTCCTTTTCTCCACATGTCCCCATCAGTCATTCTTTCTCCTGATAACCAATTGTGTTTTTGCTTTCATTTTACTATCACTCTTCTGTCCATTTTGGGTAGAAGAAGTTCACTATTTATGTATTTATGTATAAATGTATAATATTGGAAATGTATATTTCCAAAGTGGTAACCTTTTAAGACATAAGCTGTAGAAGTTTCATATGTATATGTATGCAGTTTTGGCTAACTCTTTTGTTGAGTGATGCTGGGATCAATAGAGTTGGATATTAAGTGACACATGGCCTTTGGAGTCACTAAATGCTACTCACCGACTGAGACAGCTGTAGCTGAATTCCAATTCCCCGGTTGTTTCTCAAGCATCTCCCCACGGTGACACTCGCTCGCCCGTCCCTTCCTCTGCCATTTCTTTCTCTCCGGTTTAAAATCTCTCCACATAATCTGTCTTTTAAATGTTTTTTTTTTATGATTATTTTTTGGATTTCTCACCTACAGTGCTCTTTTTAAAAAACACAGTGAGGCAGTTTTCACACAAACCGGGAGTTAAAGTCTTTGAGCTTCAAAGAAATTTGAATTGCTTTGATAAATCTTCTTTAATGCTTAGTTTTACTAAGTGAGTTTTTTTTGTTTGTTTGTTTTTTTTTGTTTGTTTGGGGGGGGGAGAAAAATCACAAACTACTTTTGTATTTTAAAATTAATATATGTTAAACATATTGAACCTTTTGCCACTGAAGGTTTACTGCAGTATTCCCTTTTTGAGCTGCTTAATTTCAACATTTTAGTTTGCACTATAGTCTACTTTGTTTCTACAAATACTCTTCATTAAAATAGAAATCAATTATGAAGATAATTCTGAATATTTTACATATCTCTTGAAGGTACCTAAGTTTTTACTTGACGACACATGTATGTTTCTCATCTCTTTCAGGAAGGCTACGGCGTGGTGGTGCTCAACCCCAACGAGAACTACCTGGAGATGGAGAAGCCAGCCAAGTCTTCTCCCCTGCCTTCCCCCACCGAACCCTCGGACGAACCCGCTGAAAAGAGAGAACGAAAGGATGATAAAGATAGCAAAAAGAAGAGAGAGTTCTATGAGAAGTACCGTAACCCACAGAAAGAGACGGAGACCGAACGGATCCCAGTACGGGTAAGTCGGGGAGGGAGAGAGGGAGGAGACGGAAAAGGAAGGTAAAAAGGGAACGTTGGGAGAGACAGGCTGGAGGACAGAAGGAATGATGTTCATCAAAAGCAGACATGATGGGGGAGGTGGACGGAGTGACAGTTTAGGGTCGTGGGAGGAGGTAAGAGAAGAGACATAAGTGAGAAAAAAAGAGGGAGGGTATCAGACTAGTTTGAAAGCGACAGAAGACGCGAGGAAGGTTTAGGAAGGTGGGAGGCGGCTAGCTTAGGAAGCTATGGAAGGAAATGTTAGGTAACAAGGGATGATGGGAGGACGGGAGGCAGAGGGAGAAAGAGAGGCTCTTGTGTGGTCAGCCTGTGTGTGAAGAGGTTGGCCCTGCTCCAGTCGCCTCTCAGTGAGCAAGTGTTAACCACATGGCTACCTCCCTCTCTTCCTCTCCATCCTCCTCTCCCTCTCTCTTTCTCTCACTCAGATGGTGGGCTGGTCAGTGCAGCTTTGGCCCTTCACTCATGTTGACCGCTGGGATTATTATCTCCATAATACACACTCTGCAAACACACTGCAACATTCTTATCATGCCACACTGACTGTACACCCCCTTATAATACACACACATTCTCTTATATACATATACAAAACACACACACACACACACACACACACACACACACACACAGGCTCTAGGTCCTGTTTACCTTGTGGTAATACAATGAAAGTCACCCTTAGCATAAATCTAGTTCAAATGTGAAAATAAATATAGACTAAGAGATGAGATTAAACACTGCTGTCCTCTTCATGGTCAGGCCTAGTTGTTCAGAATTTGCAGTGTCTATCAGGGCCAGACACATTTTTTAACTTCTTAGAAATTTCCCTCTCAGGATGAATTGAAACCTTAAGGATACACCAATTAAGATTTTCCCAGCACACAGATACATGTCAGCGCAGTGTCAACATTCACTGTTTTCATCTCTTATTTCTTTTTTTTTGATGGCAGTAGTGTCACAGTGATGCATGTACACGTGTGGATATGGGTGTGAGTAAAATATGTCATCCCCTGGTGTCTGACGAGACTTAGGATTGCTGTGGTTTCAGCGGGTGGTGTGGTGTGAGCTTTTAACGCAGACTTTTCCTTCTCCTTCATGAGCATTCTAATAAGAGCTAATTAGTCACAGTTCTGTCTGGTTGACAACATTTTCTATACATGTGTGCTGGTTTCCCCATCATACAAGTGATGACTTGCTATACACTACATGACGTGAAGATCATAGGGAAATATTTTCAACAGAAATTAAGTCAAATTAAGATGTAGTTTCGCCACGCAAATATTTATCTTGATTTTAAGCCCTACCAATTTATCCTTTAAATGAAATTCTTATTGGATTTAGGTTTCTTGATGACTTACTGACTTAATTTTTTTGACGTACATCAGTGTAAACATAAAAAAATAAAATAAAATAAAGTTTTTACCCCCTAGGGAACATTTGTTTTGCAACTAAGTTGAGAAACAGAAACCATGAAGAACCTAAATGGGCCCGCTTGTTTTCAAATGAAGTTTGAAATATGCAGATGTAGCTCTTCTTTTAAATTGGTCCTCATGCCTTAACGTGAGCAGTTTTGGAGCATTAGTACAATCCCAACCAAGAGTTTCCATATCTTTAAGTAGCATGCAATAATATTGCAGTTTTGCTTTCCACTTGCCTGCGTAACCCATGCAGGACGGGATCAGATGAAAAGATACAAAGGCGATTGGTTGCACTTGTTTGTCTTTTTCAAACTGCAATGTGTTGGGCAACTGTTGCTGTTTCATTCTTTCACAGCCACATGACAAATAAGTCAGGAAAGACTACTTAATGATTAAGTGAAGGAAATACCCTTCCAGCCCTGTGCCACACTCCCTCCCTTTTCTGCATTTAGGAATGGAAAGATATATGATTAAGTGAGATCTCGATGTCTGTTATTTCAGTCTAGCAGGCTAATACAAAATTATCCACATTAACCAGAAAAGGGGGTCATGTAGAGGATTTAGCTGTCCAACCAAATGCTCTAAATGCAGAGATTTCAAGACTCGGGATAAAGATTAATGAGTGAGCAAGTCGGCCCTGTGTCGGTGCCCCTTGAATTTTAACCTTTGACCCAGAAGTCAGCGGGATGTTAGTGTGTGTGACCTTCCATAGCGCCATGCCATCTCCTACCCCGTCTACTCTCCAATGCTCTGCCTCTGTCGGCTCCAGAGTGAGCTGTCACATGCACACCCGCGCACACACACAAACACTAAAACTGAAACACACACACACAGCTATGCAAAGGCACACACACATACCACCAGACAAAAGAGTAAAGACGTGGAAAAAGAACTTTGGTTGTGACGTGTGTGTGTGTGTGTGTGTGTGTGTGTGTGTGTGTGTGTGTGTGTGTGTGTGTGTGTGTGTGTGTGTGTGTGTGTGTGTGTGTGTGTGTGTGTGTGTGTGTGTGTGTGTGTGTGTGTGTGTGTGTGTGTGTGTGTGTGTGTGTGTGTGTGTGTGTGTGTATGTGTGTGTATCTTTCTCCTTCACCTCTGTTGCTCAGGGTGGGTGGTGGTTCAAATCAAACCTCTTTAGTAGGGCTTTTTTCATCTCCTTTTTTTTTCTCTTACACCCGCCCATGACGCGTGTACACATGCACGCACGCACACACACACACACGCACACACACACACTCACAAATGCACACACAAATCTTTTTAAGTCCCAACACCTCACACTCTAAGTCCTCCTGAGCTGCCAGACCACCTGCACAGAACCATTCAGAAATGCACATTCATATATACATACCTCATCTCCATGTAATTTAATGAAATCAGTGATTAGGCAAACGATAACCTACTTTGAATTACACTGTCTTTCTTCATTTTTACATCCATCAAACCCTTAAAATGTCATTGTGCATTTCATTTTCACAACATAAATTCACGGAAAACGAGCACACACACAAACACACACCAGGCTCCTGATAGAGTTGAGTTGATTAATACGCTTCCTTACACACATTAATAAGCTCTTAACTGCTTTTAGGATTCTTACTTTTTAGCCTCAGGTTCATAGTGTGCAACCTCTCAACCTTATCTAATCCCCCTCTTCTCCTCTCCTGCAGATCACACACCACTGGGCCATGTTTAGGGGGATGTCGGTGGAGCAGGGAGATAGAAAGAGATGACAGAGGGAGGGAGGGACGGATAGAACGTCTGATCGGAGGGATGCTGATGAGGATAGTAGGAGGATGAAGGGGGGTGCTCTCTTAGCACTTTGCCATATAGAAGTTTGGGAGTTCACTTTACTTTGAATTTTAGCAGTAATCCAGTTAGCTATTTTCTGTCAGCCAAGCGGAGGAATGGCAGGAACAAAAGGCACATTCATGGGCTTAAGAAGCTTCCAAAGAGTTCACCCAAGGCTGGCTGGCTGGGATTAGGCCAGCAGGGCCTGGAAAGAAGAAGGGGGGAAAAAGAGCAAAGGGGACAAAAAACAGAGCTTGGACATTCTTAAAGCACCACTTATTTTTATAAACTACTAGGATACTAGCATTCACTTTGACTTTCTATGATTGTCCATTAACATTGAATGTGTATGTTTTTTTAAAATGTTCAGGATCACAACAAGCCCCTCCCCCAATAGCATTATGAAGTTATTTTTAACCTACTTCATATAGCTTAAGTTTAAATAAATATAAAAGTCCTCTTAAGGAATAAGGCTACTAAGAGTGCTATCGTTGGCAGTAAAGGTAATGTGTTGTCCCCTTTTAGTAAATATATGTACCTATAATTTTTCTCTTCGGGGTAGTTCCAGAGGGCTAGTGTTCTTGTGCCCTGACAAGGGTCTTGTTCTTCACATACTGCTCTGACTTTTGGGGGTTATACTTTGTATGTTTCCTAAAGGAAGGAGCATCCATTATTTAGGCCGTGCTACTCCATGACCCATTATTCCCAGCTGCAGCTGTCCACAGGGGCTGGCTCGGATCCTTGTCCTTGTCCGTGTTAAGCAGCTGATGTCCTGTTTCACCATGTTCACACTATACTACAAAATGTCCTGAGAATTCACTAACGTACACTCACACACTTACATCAACGCAGATACACACAGAAGACTTGATTATAAACATTAAGATGTGGACACACAGGCACACACACTGGTAATTGCATTTGACATGCTGCTACAGTGTTTCTCTATTGGACTGGGTCTTTGCTCTTTGTCACCTTCACCCCTTTGCCCCGATTTGTGGGCCACAAGCAATTATACAGACAAGGTTTATTCGACCTTTGACCCTTAGTCGTGCCAAGAAGTAAGGCTCAGCATATCCAAGGACAGGTAGGGACTTGATTAACCTCTGAACTTGGTCAGAGGAGAGGTCAATGACCAGGGCATGAGGGCAGCTCACCTGCTTGCTGCAGGGAACAAATTGGCTAGATGCCATATCTGTATTATGGTGTGTCTGTCTGTGGGTGGGTGGTAGAGAGAAGTCTTTGATCTGTGTGGACACGTGTTTGTATAAGCTAAGTGTTCTGCTGCAGTAAAAGCAGCCTGTGTTGTATTGTGTGTTTTAACTTGTAGTTGTTATCTTGTGTTTGTTGTGTGCAGAATTCGGGTGTAAAAGTTTTAAAGTGAATAGCTTTTTCCTAGAGTTTTTTTTTTTTCCTTATAAGATGTTTAAGGTTTTTTTGGACATGTGTTAATGTGTCGTCCAAAACATTGGTCTGCGCACACATACCTGTGTTTGTGTGTTTGCTTAAGGCAGAACCTGTGTAGCTGATCTCAGATCTCTGCTCCCAATCTTCTAGTCAGGTCAACCATCAAACACATCCATCCTGCCCTCCCTCACACCTCCCTCACCCACTGAGCTCCCTCTCTCTCTCTCTCTCTCTCTCTTTCTCTCTCTCTCTCTCTCTCTCTCTCTCTCTCTCTCTCACTCTCTCCCTCTCTTTCTCTCTCTCTCTCTGCACACAGCCCTGTTGTGGATACAGGCTGACCCGAATAAAGACATCCGCACGCACACACGTACACACAAACGCAGCACCTCAGGGTCATCCTGGAACAAACACAGCCTTGTCTGCCTGCCCGCTCTCCTTTGCCTTATGTCAATTAATGGCTAGCAGTAATTTCACCTGACAATCGGGGCGGCAGCGCAAGGCTAGCCGAGATGTCACAGCGATGACCTTTCTGGCCTGCAGCCTCTCTTTTCTAATAAAGAATCTCACAAACCCACAGCAACTTCCTTTGTACTTTGTTAATGAGTTATTGATTTGAAACAATGCCCTGGCAAATATTGTCAGAGCAGACTGACCCTGCCAAGGTCGGGCTATTTTATTGTATACAGTTTGAGCACGCTAATCTGCACGTGGGATGACATGTACACTATAGTTTCTTTCTCTGTCTATCTCTCTCTCTCTCTCTCTCTCTCTCTCTCTCTCTCCCCTCTCTCTTTCACTCTCTTTAACTCTCTTTCTCTTCTTTACTTACTCCACATACTGAATATTCCTTCATTGTGAAGTCAAATGCAACACCTATACACACATTTCTTATATACACATACACTCACACGTTCACACACAGTTTCCTCCCCCTTGTTAGTCTTGTACACGTTTTTCACCTCGTTCTCCCTTTTCCCTGTCTCTTTCACACATCATTATATTCCCAACTCTCCATAGGTACTATACCTGCTAATTACCCACAATGCCACAGTCATTATTTTCCCATCTCTGCTGCTAATTTGCTCCATACCTTCCTTTCCCCCACTCTAACCGACCCATCAGCTCCCAGACAGCTTCTAGCTAGCCTCAGCTCTCTGTCTGATGGAGACGAGAGCAAAGAAGGAAACAAAGACACAAGAGGGATTGTAAAAAAAGGAAAAAAGATGGCGGAGAAGTAAACGTTTCAGACATTGATAAGAATGTAAACCGTTGTTAGAGAGGTCCCCTTTTTAACTATGTGCTGAGGCACAGACACAATTTAACTTTATTAACTTCTATTCTTATTCCATAAATGTATTTATATACATAGCTTATTTCATGGTTAACCATTTGGTATACTAAATTAATTATATGATGTTGCTGGTAGGTCTACCCAGTGTGTGACCAGAAAGCAGGATTGGTCACTGACGCATAGAGAGCCTGAGTCAGTCTGAGTTATGTGTCTATGCTAGTGGGTAAGGCAGAATGAATGAGGAAACACCTTTCCTATTGGAATAATTATTTCTACATTTTGAGGAATTCTCAAATTATACTGTTGTGTGTTATAACAGCTTGCATTAGTTACTGAAATTTTTGCGAAGATTGAAACCAGCACTGGTAAAACAAAACAGGACAAAACCCAATAAAGTTGTTTAGGGATCCGTGACACTGTGCTGACACTCCTGGCTCCTACTGAAAAGCTACTGAGAGTAGAGAAAAAGTGTAATGGCTCTTATCCACTAGATTCCTTTTGGTCCACTTTGCCCATCATCTCCCAACTTCAAATTCCAGCTTCCTCCGAAGTTTTTCTGCAGTCCTGTGTGTATTGGTATGACTGAGGAGGAGGAGGAGCAGGGAGGTCCAGAGCTTGGTTGTTTGTCAAGAGTGTGTTGATGTTGTTAGATTCATTGTTTCCTGTGTTGGTCAGACACTGGGTTTGTGTTGGCATTGCGTCTGTTATTCTGGCTGCAGTGCTCTCCTCGGCTCTCCCTGCTTCTCATTACAGTGAATAAACATAGGGCAAGCATTGGACCGGACGACTATGGAAGCAACAAGAGTGTGTGTACATGAGTTTGCATCAGTGTGCTTGCACAGGAGCCTGCTTTGTTTTTGTGCGTTCTCACAAGTGCATTGAATTATCTGTGACTTTGGGGTGGAGTGTAAGCTGTTATCTTTAGAGCAATGGAACGAGCTAATTTTAAGGACTTGTTGAATTTACATATAGGAAAGCAAACATGTCGAACAAAGTGGTAACATGGAACTTAAAGACCATAGTCTTGCACAATGCCATGTAGCAGGTTGCCCAGCAGTTTTAATAATGCTTTAAGTCATAAGACATAATCTAAGGTCTTTTGATTAAGTAACAAGAACTTAGTTTTTGTCAGAAAACTACATTCTAGTGAACCAAGTCACTGTAGACTTGAGTGTGTTTATGTATATTTATACTGTTTATTGCACTTGAGCCAATTGAGGATACTGTAGCCCATTATTGTTTTGGTTTTTTTTTACTTTTGATTTCAAGGTTCTGCCCTGTATCACGCTGTTTAGCATCACAATTCACTGCTTTCCTGTCACTCTTCTCTTACTCTGTCACAGTTAGTTTTGTGGTTTGGAGTTATTGTCTAATTCGTTTTGACAAAGTTCACCCGTCTACCACACCTGCACCCAGATCCACACTATCATTGTTCTTCCCAATGTTGCACAGCGCTCTCGACATGTTTATATGCCAATTGCTTTACTTTAATGCATATATATAAACATGTTGTGACATTGAGTGTACATCACTTTAACAAGCCTCAGGATAAAACTACTCACGTAAAGGTGTACTGTAAGGAACTGTGCATATAATTTAATGATGATTGACGATAAATGCTCTTTAGTTCTTTGTGTGTGTATTTCTGTGCGTGTGCACGAATATGTGGCAAGATAGTTTGAAAATAGCTTAGAGAACCTGTAGACCTCCTCCAGTCGGCTGCTTTGTCTTTCTCTTGGACACATATATACTCTGTACTGAAATTATTTGTATCTCTCTTTCACTTTCTACCTCGCACCACCATTTTTATTTCTTTTGATAGCAGTAAGCTGTGAGCATCTGGAGACTGTCCGATCCCAAGACTGTCTTGAGTAAAGATTTGTGTTTTTTTATTCTCTAAAGAGATGATATGGATTGCTATGCTTTGGGAAATCACAAACACACTTCCAGTACACACCCTCAAATATCCCCTTGACAGTCATGGCTGAAGGATGTTGGCAACAGGTGTGCAGCTGGGATACTGTTCTGACAGTGCTGGCAGATGCACACACGCCACACACATATATAAACTCGTACAAACAGTGAGAGAAATATATATAAATAAGTAAGCAAAGATAGTGTGTGAGTGCTGGTGACAGCAAGCCGGTCTCGCAGGGCGGCGTGCTCCACTGCAGCTAATTAACCCCGGGAAATAATTGCAACAATATGCAAATTCTGTTTAGATAATTCACTACACTGCTATGCCAGGTAGTCAGTCACTATGGCGCCTGCTGCTGAGGGTGAAGGCAAATAACGTGTTTGTTTGTGAGGTGATGGATTCTGCAGCACGACAGGACTTATTTATTACCTTGAAGACATCAAACACTCTTAAAAGTATCAATATGCTACTTATGGACAAAATCAATTAAAAACTATCTTCCTATTTAGGTGGTTGAAAGGTAATAAATTGTATCACCCATTACTGCATGTCGTCAACAGTTGGTTTAAATCAGCTAATTTAGTATAAAATATGAACATTATTATTTTAATATCAATATAGACATACTGACAAAGTAAATGACACACACACACACACACACACACACATACACACAAAGGCACAACAAGATGCCATATTCAATGTTACACCCCAACTTATGTCAACATATCACTAAATTGTTTCTTAAGGGTTGGAAGAGATGTGGACAAAATAGGAGTTAAAGGATTGTGCAGGGTGTGAAATAGGTGGCATCAGCAGAGGGGAAAAATGAGGAATAAGAGGAAGGTAAGAAGTCATGAAGAGGGGCAGCCTAATGAAAAAAAGGTCTCAAGAATGAAGGGTGACATGGCAGAGGAGAGCGGAGGGCGACTTCAAAAGACTTTAATGTCACAGCCTTTCACACAGATAACTCTGTTCCAGCCAGCTCCTATGTGCATGTATGATCTCTCACACACACACACACACACACACACACACACACACACACACACACACACACACACACACACACACACACACACTGCACAGCCGTGATGGCAGAGGGCAGGGCAGAGCCGAGTTGCTTGCTCTTGCATCACACTCTGTGAATGGAGGTGGGTGCTGACACTACAACCCCCTCATGCTAATCTAGGAGTAAACACAAACACTCTGACAGGTTAATTTACCTCTAGACAAACACAGCAACAAAAACACACATCAGCACATCATCAAATGCTACCACCACACACACTCACACACTCTATTAACAAATTTGTGCCCACCGAAACACGTGCTGAGAACATGTTATAAAGCACAAGCTACCTTAATGTAGATAAAAGTAAAGTTTAAACCACATTTCCTGTTACATGTTTTCTTTTCAATCTTCTTAATGACCTACTTACAGATAATAAATGGTACAGATATTATGTGTGTGATCACACAGTATATTTTCTCAGACAATGCAAACACATTTATGGAAACTAAAGAGACGTTCTCGATGCCTCCTCTGTCTTCTACCTCATATCCCTAATTATTTGTTTTGGTGTTAACAGTTTGACACACAATTAACAGCCTCCATTCTCCATGGAGCATGTGTTGGTTTATTTCAAAATATTATATTTTATATACATCTGTATGCTAATTAAGAGAAGTATGTGTATGAGTGTGAAGATAGTATTATGTTTCCAGCATAGATTTGTGGTGCGGATACAGGTGTTTTTAGTCCACAGAGCTTCATGTGCAGCTTGGCCTCTTGTGGGAATGTGTTGTAGGTTTCTATTGTGAAGCAGACAGTTTGATAGGAAATCAAAGTCTAGAATCAATGTCACAAGTTCATTAACGGATGCCCTTTTCTCGCCTCTACTTTTACTATTGTTCTTTCCAGCACTGGATAAGCGCTTACATCTCCGGTTAATTAAACATGTCTTCGCCGTGTGTCCGTGCGTGTGTTCTTGTTGTGTGTGTATGAATTGTGTGCCTTCAGATGAGAGTGGGAACCTATGTCAGTTTGTGATTGTGTAAATGGTTGCAAAACATTGCCTGAGTGTGTGTTTCTTTGATGCTGTTGTGTTTCCCTTTGACCTTCCCCTAGTGTCTTCCCATTATGCCTTTACTGGTGTATAGACGAGCCATCGATCCAGCAACAGGGTACAAATTAAGATTTAAACGTTACGTCACCCAGCCTATTGAGTTTTACATTTAGGGCATTTGCAATATGCAAGACTTATTGATTCACTGAAATCACCGCAGGCCACCAGCACTTTTTGTTTTCTCTTTTAGACCTTTGTTTTTAGCTGGCCCCATGGCGCAGGTTTCAATGCTGTACCAATACATTTCTTATAGTTTGATAACTCTATTAACGCTTCATGATCATTAGATAGACACTGTAGTGTGTTGGTAGCCTTCAACCTTAAAACTTTGAAGTCTCCCTTCTTTGTGAGCGACACTACCATGTTGTTGTTTTTTTGTGTGTGTTGCAGGAAAATGGATCCTCTGAGGAACACGTGCTTTATGTTTGGGAACACTTTGTGTCCAAAGCCGAAGCCAAGAATGTTTTCATCGTGGCCCACAGCTATGGAGGGCTGTCCTTTGTTGAGCTGGTGAGTGTTTTAGTTTTCCTCTTATCCATCCCATACTGTACCTCCCACCAACCAAAAGCAACACCGAGGCACATAAAACACTCGTGTCAGCACAATCACTCATACATGTTCATCTACACGTGCAAACTCACATTTAGGTTTGGTAAAGTGGTAAACGAACACCCACCCACTACAGACACACGAAACAAGCCGAGCAGTACACGCACCCGAGACTGGCAGCAGAGTAAAAGTGTCTAGAAAATAGTGGAGAATTAAACAATAGATACCACTTACTTGGATTAAGTTCAACTTCTGTAAACAATCTGGTTCATCCTTGTCTTCTGGCTTCTACACAACTGTTTTTTTTTACACATCAAGAACGGCAGAAGAACAAGAAAATGAAGGGAGCTTGATAAAGACATGCAAAAGTCGTGCAGTTAGACCAGATGTTCTGAAGAGCTATAGCCCAAGTCCTAACAGAGACAAAGGATAGGTTGAAAGATGATGGGAAGGAAGTGGATTTGAAGGAATAAATGGTTCACAGGGGAGAGTGAAAATAAAGTTTGACCAGCCTCTCGGTTTTATAACTGCACCCTTCAGCTAAATGGGCCCACAGTGTGTCTTTTGCAGGTAATATGAAGACTTTTGAGGTTAATGCTTTATTTTCCAGTGTTTGGTTTAAAGTGAAGGCCTAGAGGGACTCTGCATCACATATTGATCATCACCTTCCCTCCGTTTAATGACCTAAATGAGTTCATAATAAAGCTACAGTGTGCAAAAAGTCAATACGATCAAATTGAGTTTTCCTTCACATGCTCGAGTCACATTTAGAAGACTTGGACCCTGTTAGCTTGCTTTTAGCTCTTGTGTTCATGTTGTACTTGTATACACGTGATGTATACAAATATTTTGTTCTTGTGTTCATGATGCAGCAACTGTAATAATATGTTGTGATTTTTGATAGTATTTTATTTATATTAAGTGTGTTAACAACTAGAAACAACATTTCATGTTATATTTTAGGCTTAAATTCATACGAAAGATTTGTGACATACAGTTTGTCACTTTTCCCCCATTTTCCAGCATAGAGTATCAGCCATTTAAAACAAGAATGTTATGATAATAATACTGACCTTTCTACCCTTCACTGTTGTATTTACAGCTTTTGAAATACCTTCAACCACTTCTATGTCGCTGGCTTAGTGAAGTGCCAGAGTTATTTCAAACATGCAGTGTGAGCTGTATTTGCATTAAATGCACAGACCTGCGCTGTAATAAGAACGCCTGGCTAAAACTATGCTTGTTGTGTTTGCAAGTCTCTTAATGATCACAGTGCTTTGTTACAGTGCTAGTCTGCTGGTTACTTGATCTGAAGGATCTACTGCTACACTCACCACATCCCATATTATTCAGGACATATCTTTTCTCTTCTCTGAGGAAGGGGAAGAGGAGGGAGGTGGCACATTGAGGATACAGCTAGCGGGGGCGATTAAAGGTGGGCACTTGTCCCACTGGTGTTTTCAGGAATATTTTTTCTTTCTGTCTCTTTCACCTACTCTTTTTTTGTTTAGTATTTTGTAATTTTAATTTGGCTGCTAAATATTCATGCAGTGTTTTGTCCGTGACAGCCTCACAATCTCCTGGGCTTTCTCCCCGTGTGACGAAGACCAGCCATTCTCTCTATTTGTCTCTTTCTGTCTCTCTGTGTTTCCCTCAGTCATACGCGCTCTTTCTCTGTGTGTATAAAGGCCTCAACGAGGTTCTAACTGTGCACTTGTGACGTCCTTGTCATGTGAAGACTCTCATATACAGTATGTGCATATATAAATACATAGCATATAGCAGATGCTGTATGGGGAAGAAAACATCAAAACAGAGACTTGAAAAAAACTCTGTGTTCACTTAATGTGACAGAGTGTTGGAATATGCCCGGGTTTCCCCTGAGAACAGCAGCTCCTCTTATCTTTCACTGTTGAAGCTTCCTCACCTCTACCAATCTGACATTACCACAAACAGATTCATAGTTTTTTTTATAGCTATCCACCTGGACCTAGAAGCAGCTCCACAGGGTCCAGTGTCCACAGTGTTTGGATTGTCCACGTCAGGTCAAACACTATGTTAAAGAGAGTGCTGGTTTTTTTTTTTTTTTTTTTTTTTCCCCTTTTCATTATTTTTTACTCTTGCTGCTTCTTTGGCTTCTCATCCAAATGCACTTCTCCAATGTATACATGCACTTCAGAGGACTGCATTATGACTAGACATGTGGGAATTAAAGCAGCCACTGTTCATTTCTTACTTATCATTACTGTATTTCTTGTGCATCCTCACACTAAAGCACACACTCGCGCACGTACATACACATGCACAGCATCTTCTTAATTGAGGAGAAAGTGGTCCAGCGGGACGGGATGGGAGGCGTGTGCGCATGGGCAGGCGAGTGGAGAGTGGAGCCTTGCGGGATGAACGGTTTGACACATGAGAAGACCCAGAGAAAACAAGCTGTCTGCGGGTTAATTAATGCTCCCCTTTGCAGTTAATAAATACATTTCTGATCAAGCACATCAAAAAGGTCCGCCATTAATTTCTTCTGCTCGCTCCCCTTGCTCCAGAGCATGTTAGCCCCTGTTTGGAGCGCTCAAGTGTTTCATTGCAATTTGATTTCTTTTAAAACACTTCACAGTGTGTACTGACTAATTATAGATACATCAAAGAGGAGCTAACTGCCTTTGAATGAGAGCGTGAGAGAGAAAGAGAGGCTGGCGCTGCAGGGGGAAGGCTGCTCGTTCTCTTTCTGAGCCCCCCCCCCCTCCACACACACACACAGACTTTTTTGGCCCTTTTACCCTCTCTATCATTCTTTAGCTATCATGGAGTCTGTCCATCTATCTCAGTTCACTGTTTTTTAGATCTCTCGTACTCTCTCGCTTGCAGTCTCCAGTCTCCTCTGACATCTGCTTTCATGCTCGGCCAGGCTGCTCCTCCCCGCTCCTCCTTCTCTGTCCCAATCAGCTGTATGGTTTTAAAAGGAAGATGGGTCACGTCCTCCTCAATCGAGCTTTTGAAACCAAAGTTCTTGTCTTGCTTTCAAAATATGAGAGGTTTTAGCCTGGTTGTGGACTTTCTTACTTGCTTAATCTCCATCTTCAGCACACACACTTTTCACTGTTCTAACTTTTCATTTTCCTCTCTTCAATCTAGAACGAACCCAGATAATCTAGAAAATGGTCGCTTCAACATAAGCGCAAGTCGTGGTTGTAATTAGGAAGGAGTTTTTTGTTTTTTTTAACCCACACTAACCTTCCCGCTTACACAGTGAAAAAGGAGTGCTCTTATTGGAGAGGACAGGACACCATTATATAAGGTCTTATGTAAGAAGGCATCTGTCTCCCAGTACACAAATGTGTGGGTGCCAACCAGACAACCAGCCAGCCGCCACAACAGTCCCTCAAAACATGAATACAGATTTTGAGACTCTTCTGTACGTACTGTACATGCTTATAGAATATTATTTTTTTACATTTCTATATTGCGCCATCTGTTTCGATCAATAACAAGTATAGCTAGCTTTCTCTCTCTCTCATCCCTGGTTTCATGTGTTTCCGTGTGTGTGTGTGTGTGAGTGTGTTGTGGCTTGTTGTCAGAGTGGGAAGAGATGCTTGAGGTGAGACAGACAGATATGGAGGATTTCTTCCCTCCTTGTGGACATCACCGCTTTACCATGTGCGTGGAGGATGAGAAAGATAAAACACTGCCGGGTGAATCAGTCCGAGTCTGAGAAGTTTGTTTTACATAGCTGGGAGTGTAGAAAGTGATTTCCCTGCAATGATATAGCACCTGCAGACTAAACGAAGGTTTTTATGTTGTGTATAGGAGGATGCAAAAGGAACCAAAGCTGCGGACTTATGTGCCACTTAAGACTTCCTCCTCCTTCTCCACATTGAGAGTTCACAAAAAAACAATGCCATGTCTGTGTGAAGCCTTTCTATACCTAAGTATTTCTCTATTTTCATACCTGGTTTAAGGTATCATTTGTCTTTATTGCATTATGCATTACACCTTTTAGCCACAATATGCACAATCCCCCTTTTTTCATGTCCTTCTTTATTTCTCATTTTGTTTGTCGTCTTAATTCCCCCTCTCCCAGCCGTTTGACCCTCAGGGCAGCGGCAGTGCCAACTCTGCCCCCTGTGCCGGACTCTAGTCTGGCAGTGGTCTGTACAGCTCCATGACCAGCATGGTAACAGCCCTCTGAACACATGGCACTTCTGTTTCCAGCCATTGCCTATGTGAGAGCATGACTGTAAAAAAAAAAACAATAAAAAAAAAAAACTAAAGAAAACTCACAAAAAATGTATGTAAATAAAATGAAATATAGACATGTTTTAACTGTATCCTAATTTTCCTATTGTTTAAAGACATAAGTACATTTTTAAATGTATGAAATACATGAACAATAAATTAAATAAAAATCTTCATGCACTTCATTCTCAATCATGTCAGAAAAACAAAACCCCCTTAAATGATGTAGTATACTTTTAAACTTTGTCAAGCTAAGTGAAATCTCTCTGAAGAACTCTTCAAGCTGTAGTGCAACCTTTACCTGACTTCATCACCAAGCAAACACAAATGGTTTTAATTTGCTGACTAAATCGTACGAGCTGTGGAAGTCGTCCATAGGCAGGCTCTGAAATTCCCCTCATGTAGTGTTGTATGCACGTCTCGGCCGCCTCCAAAACTCAGAATTCTATCCTGTCTATTGCTTCTGGAGGGGATGAAGAGAAGGTTTGTTTTTATCTCAAGGTTCTCCATACCTAGCGGCCGTGCAGGCGCTGCAGTAGCAGTGCAGTTTCCTGTGTGTATACGTCT